>NW_024081634.1:134929-235862 GCF_003009895.1 Hyaena hyaena | reverse complement strand
GGAATCTTACTTGTTTCCAGACATGAAGTGAAATTTCTAGTCTAGATTCTATCTGGAAGCTTCCAGGTGTTGGTTTCTCTGTCCCGTCACTTCTCTCTAGGGTGCTGCCAGGTGACCTCACGGGGTGCCATGCTGAGAGTTTCTTCCGTGGACAAAGGAAGATGGGAAGTGCAAGTGAGGGGGAGGGGAAGGGCAGGAAGTGAGAGATTAAAGAATCCTGTCAGGTCCAGGATGTGTAGAACCCCACACACAGCCTGAGCTCAGGAGTCTGCCCCGGAGCCTGGGGGGTTTCCAAGGGGAGTGGACGCAACAGAGACCACTGGGTTGTCAGAAGCCTTGATTGTGTGTGTGTTTTCTTTAATATGTAGAAAAAAATTACTCATTTAACTCGCAGGGGTCAAGCTGGGCACCCTCTGCTCAGTCTGTGCACCAGATGACCACTATCATACACTTTCCCTGGGGACAGGGAGGGCAGCTTCACTGCCCCAAGGGGTCGCCTGCAGGTTTCCTCTTTCAGCAGGTTGTGATTGTGGCAATTTGTGCGAGCCTGGTTAAGGAGATTTACAGATTATGCCAGCCAGTGTTAATTGATAATCCTTGCAAAAAGGGACAACTGGCCTTCAAAGGTTTCTGCAAACAATGCAAACACCAACAAAAAAATTAAAAGCAGAGGATCAGAATAAAGAAAATACTGGTAATATAAACACAAGGATATAACAAAAACAAGACAGCTAATATTTTGTCACCTCTTATTGCAAGTTCTCCATTATCCGTATCCCAAGATAAAAATATCAGTGATTTAATCAGAACTGACAGTGGGCCACAAAATTTTTTATCATCAAGAGGACTGTTGAAAAGGCATTTATGTCTACTGTCATTAATGATTACTTGGGTCTTGTATATATTGGGGCCTTTAGCAAAGGATGGTATAAGAAAACAACCATAATTCAGCAGATATTTTAAAATATGAATTTTTCAGATTATCTCATCTTTTTTACTATCTGTGTGTATGACTTATTATGTATGAGGTTATTTTCATGATAACTAAACAAACACGTTAGGCTTGCATGCTGCATTGGTTAAGCATATATATTGCTATATAACCAACCAACTCAAAACGTTCTGGCTTAAAACAGCAAGGTACTATTGTCTCTCATGGTCTGTAAGTTGTCTGGGTTCAGCAGGGTGGTTTTCTACCTGCAGCTGATGCTGGATGTCAGCAGGGAGCTCATCTGGGTTGTTGACTAGTGAGCCTACACGTGGCCTCTCCCTCAGGCTCAAGATTTTTACAGCATGGTGTCGGGGTTGCAAATGGGGGAGACCCCATGCCTTCCAAGAGGAAAGAAGCAGAAGCTTCCAGGCCAGTTCAAGGGTGCCCTTAAAATTGGAACCGTGTTACTTCTACATTTGTGCCATATTCCATTGGTCAGAACAGTCACAGGGCCTACCCAGATGCAAAAGTGCAGGGAAAGAGAAACCACCTCGTGATGGGGTTGAGCAGAAGAGCATGTGTAACGGACAATCATATTGTGGCCATCTTTGAAAACTACAGTCTGCTACATATGCTAAAGCTTTTCCTTCTGGGTGTACAGTCATAAAATTGTAAGCCATTGGAATGACTCAGAATTGTAGGTAAGATCACATACCTGGTGGTCACACTGACTTGACCTATCACATTGATCTTGGGAAATTTAGCTAACATCTCTGAAAATCAAGAAAATAGCATCTGTGGGGTGGGGGTGGGACCACTTTCCAGTATTAGATAGGAAGATGCACACCCAAAGTACCCACAATATTGTAAGTGGCTGGATCAGTAGCAGATATTCTTATGGTTTAGACACCTTTTAGAGCAAGCACTCTGATGACAGCACAGAGGATGTATGAGATAGAGGAGAAGGTGGAAGATCCAGGATGCCACCAAGGTGACCAATGGAGAGACTATCGCCCGGTGAGGGGGATCAAGGAAGGAGAAAAGCAGGTGGAGAAATGTGCATGTAGAAGTTTTAGCGTGAATTGGTGTCTTACTGAATGGGGCGAGAAAGGAAAGGAAACATCTAGAGCTATGCTTCTGTGATTGATCTTTTGTAGTAAGTAGATTTCGTTAAGAATCTGTCCCCATCAAATATCATATGTTTGCACGTATAGGAGGATTAGGAGGAACTTGACGGAGGACCAAGGGGGAGAAGAAGGGGGGAAATGGTGGGGGAAAGGGAGAGAGGCAAACCATGAGAGACTCTTGAATGCTGACAAAAACTGAGGACTGATGGGTGTGGGGGGGGGGGGGGGATGGGCATAGAGGAGGACACTTATGGGGATGAGCACTGAGTGTTATGTGGAAACTAATTTGACAATAAACTATTTGTAAAAAAAAAATAAAAAGAATCTGTCCCCATAAAACCATAAAGTACTAATGGAGCACTGTGTGAAAGTCCTTTTATTTTATAAATTGGTTCATTTTATTGGTAAAAAAAATATATATTGCTCAAAATAGAAAACATGACATTAAAAATGTCATGATCATTAAATTTAAAATAAAGTTAAAGTTAGTTAACTGTCATGGGTTGAATTGAGTCCCTCCCCCCCCCCCAAGAAAAGATATCTTGGAATCCTAAACTTCAATACCTGTGAATGTGATCTCATTTGAAAATGGGGGTTCTTGCAGATGTAATCAAGTTAAGATGAAGTGAAACTGAATTAGGTGGGGCCTTAATCCAGTATGAATTGTGTCCTTAGCAGGGATATGGAGACAACTGTAATCTCCCCTTATGGAGACTCTGCTGTAGCTGTTAGCCAAGGGACACCTGGGGTTGCCAGCAGCTGGGACAGAGGCAAAGCATTTTTCACTGCAGGTTTTTTTTTTTTTTTTTTTTTTAATGTGCTCTCACATTAAAAGCACAAGCGGGGGAGGAGCAAAGAGACAGAGACAGAGAGAGACAGAATCTGAAGCAGACTCCAGGCTTTGAGCTGTCAGCGCAGAGCCCGATGTGGGGCTTGAACACCCGAACCCTGAGATCATGACCTGAGCTGAACAACCGAGCTGCCCAGGAGCCCCTGCAGTGCAGGTTTTAAAGGTAGCCATGCCTTGCCCACAGCTAGCCTCTAGAACTGCAAAACAGTAAGTTTCTGCGGTTTTAAGCTAGCCAGTTTATGATACTTTGTTGCAATAGCCCTAGGAAACATATGGTAACTATATATGTACTATGAAGAATTCTTCATTTTACTCGACTAACAGGGTTTGGCATGAAATAAGCCCAACTAGTTCTTTTGTCAAGATTTCTTTCTGGTTCACCTTCCCAGATACGGGAGATGGGGATTTCTCAGGGCAGGTAAAATCTGTCCCTCACTCGTCTGTGCTTTCCCAATAGCAACTAGAAAGCATGTAAAGAATAGGTATGTAGTTTGTTTTATGAGCCAATCTGAGCCTTACTTTTAAACTTTTTATTATTAAAAAAAGGAACATTTGAAAAGCTAAGTAGATATTTTTAAGATTTTCTCCCATATAATATACATAACCCAAGGGCTACTACTTACAGGTGAAAAACAATCATTATTTTTTAATGTTTTTTTTTAATGTTTTTTTTTTTATTTATTTCTAGGAGAGAGAGAGAGAGACAGCGTAAGCAGGGGAGGGTGAGAGAGAGAGGGAGTCACAGACTGAAACAGGCTCCAGGCTCTGAGCTGGCAGTCAGCACAGAGCCCGACGCGGGGCTCGAACCCACGAACCGCGAGATCATGACCTAAGCGAAAGTCGGACGCTTAACCGACTAAGCCACCCAGGCGCCCCTATTTTTTAATGTTTTTAAAAAATAAAAATGTAACAATAGCTAACATTTATTGAGCACGATGATAAGTAATCCTGAGTCCTTTATACATATCTTCATGCTGGATCTCATCACTGCTTTATTCCTTAACCTAATTTTATTTTATTTTATTATTTTATTTTATTTTTTAAATGTTTTATTTATTTTTAGGAGAGAGAGAGAGAGAGAGACAGCGTGAGCAGGGGAGGGTCAGAGAGAGAGGGAGTCACAGACTGAAACAGGCTCCGGGCTCTGAACTGGCAGTCAGCACAGAGCCCGACGCGGGGCTCGAACCCACGATCCGTGAGATCATGACCCAAGCGAAAGTCGGACGCTCAACCGACTAAGCCACCCAGGCACCCCAACCTAATTTTATTTTATTTTGTATTTCAGTTTTGAGAAAGAGAGAACATGGGAGAGGGAGAGAGAGAATCTCAACCAGGCTCTGTGCTGTAAGCACACAGTCCTATGAAGAGCTTGAACCCTGAACCATGAGATCCTGACCTGAGCCAAAACTAAGAATCAGGCGTTCAACCGAGCCACCCAGGCGCCACCCCTACTCAGATTTTAAATGTGAGACTCAAAATAGGTTAGTAATTTGCCAAACGTCATAGAGCTAAAAGATGATAGATCCAGGATACCAACCTTCCACTATGCCCAAACATATGACTCTGCCCAAACCTGCACTGAGACCAGAGCCACTTGTGGCTATTAAATATAAATGAAAATTAAGGAAAATTAAAACTTCCATTCCTGAGGCACACAAACCACGTTTTAATGCTCAGTTGTCACATGTGGCTTGGTGCAGCTACAGAACATGTCCATCCTTGTGGAAAGTTCCATTGGAAAGCACTACTCCGATCTCTTAATACATGGAAAACTCCTGTTATGACTGGTTAAGGGAAAAGAAGGAATAGCAGAAGGAAGAGAAGAGAGGAAAAGGAAAGAGAAAGATTTAGGGTGAGGGAGAGACTTTTTGGTGAAGAAAGAAGCCTACATCTAGGGGTAGAGTAGGGATCTGAGGACATTTTTAGTCCAGTATCTTATAAACTTTGGCAGTGAAAATTCCAAAGCATATTAAATACATACTTTTTAAAAACCAGAGAGTTACAATTTAACGGATAGTTAAATCTCAACCTTGTGCCTGGCACTGGGTGAGGGGTCCTGCTAGGCAGGCAGACAGGCACAATTTACCATCACAGAAATTAGAGCAACACTAATCAAATAGAATAAAGTATGACAATTATTTTAAAGCAGAAAGAATTCTATGAAAATAAATAGCAGAGGGGCCTATGACACCCTTGACAGGGGCTCAGGGGTGCCTCCCCAAGGACGAAATGCCACATAAATTGAGAAAGGAGGGATGAACGAGCCAGGCAATGGCAGGAGACTGTTTCAGGCAGATGGCCCGCTGTGAGAAGGCCCGATGCCCCAAAGAAGGACTGAAATAGTTAAATGTGTGGCTGGAGAGAGGGAGAGTAGGAAACGGTGAGCCGAAGAGTCAGGGGCAGGAGTCAGAACGTGGGATGGGTGGGAGAGCTTGCTAAAATATTTTGTCATAGGGGTGCCTGGATGGTTCAGTCCGCTGAGCATCTGACTTCAGCTCAGGTCACGATCTTGCAGTTCTTGAGTTTGAGCCCCTCCCCCCATTGGGTTCGCTGCTGTCCCTGCAGAGCCCACTTCGGATCCTCTGTCCCCCCCCCCTCTTCCCTTCCCTCACTCACACACATACTCTCTCTAAAGAAATAAAAAAATTAAAATCTTTAGAAATATTTTGTCATATGGATGATGTAAAGCTTTGAGGACTTTATTGGCCCAGAAGAGGTATGTTCAGATTTGCATTTTGAGACGGTTTCTCTGATGACCATGCTAAGAAAGGCTTAAGCGGAAGAAAGGCTGAGGATGCAGAGGCTACCCGGTAGCTGTTTGGTACTAGTATGGCAATAATATGGCTGGAGAAATGGCGACCATCAGGATATTTGGAGGAAGAATGTATGGATGTTGGTGATCACGTGGTTGTGCTTGAAGGATGACCCTGATGTTTCTAGTTAGGACAACTACATAGAGTAGGGGTCGGTAGCCCACCGCCCACAGGCCAAATCTGCTCTGTCTTGTTTTTGTAAATACAGCTTTATGGGAACCCAGCCATACCTGTTCTCCTACATATTATCGTGGCTGTTTTTGCCATACTTCAGTAGATCCGGATAATTGCAGCAAAGACCCCATGGCCCTCAAAGTCTAAAATATTTACTATCTGGCCCTTTAAGAAAATGTTTGCCAAAGGAGATAGCTGATCATTACCTTCATTTATTGAGGGATTAACACTTACCAGACAAGGTTCTAAGGAACCTTATGGTACATACGTTATGATAGTCCATCCCATTTGGCAAACATGAAGTGTTGCCGTTGTTCCATTTTACAGAGGCACAGGTGGGACATTCTGATACACACCGGTAGCTTCAGTTACCACCTGCATGCCTCTGACTCATCAAATGTCTACTTCTAAACCAGACCTCTCATTTGAGCTTCAAACAGGCATTTGTCTAACAGCCAGGCTCAGAGACCAAAGACTCAGTGTGCCCCAAACCAGACTCCTGATTGCTCGTCTTTTAGTCCTCTATCTTTCTTTTGAATTTCACAACCAGAAGAGCGAGCCAGAAAGAATCCAAGGCGCCCTTCTTGGCACCTGTCTCTCCCTGTTCTTCCTCTTGTCCACTCTGTCTGAAGATTGTAGAAATCTGACTGCTTCTCTCCATCCGTATCACCTACCACCTGCCAAATCCAACTTATTCATAGGATCATCACTTATGTGGGTTCTATAATAGCTTTCTCATAAATCCATTTCTCTCCAGCCAGACCCTCCTCCAATCTCCCAACTGCAGCCAGAGTGCACTTCAATCCCGTCAACCCCCACCCTGTTCCCTACCTAATCCTACCCTTTGGATGGTTTTTCTTGTTCTTAGGATTCTGTGAGTTCTTTCATTGTGTTTTTATGTTGTTTCACTGTTTTTGAGTTCCTCTACAGATAACTAATAGGAGTGCAAAATAATTCTTGTCAGGGGACATGAAAATCAATTCTGAACGTCAGGATTCAATTAAATGATCTTCCCTATTGTGGAAGAAGCTGGTTTCATGTCCATTGCCAATTCATGTCACTGTTCTTGACCCAGAAATGTGTCTGTTCTTTGAACAAGTTTTAATACCTGCCTGGTAACTTCATTATAGTTACATGGACTATAATATAAATTCATTCTATATGTATATGATAGTCATACTTTATCAGGGAAATTATCCTCTAACGCTCTTTAAGAGACACTATGTGGCTGGCTCTCTGCCAGCGCTCACAATCTCCCCTGGACCCGAGCACCCTGCCTGTCTCCACTGCAGCCCTGTCTTGTCTCTCTTCTATCTTTTGTAAGCACCACATTTCTTCCCTTCTCAGAGATGTTTTTTCCTGGAACTCACTTTCATCCCAGATGTTTTTCATTCCCTCTTATAGTAAATATTTTTATCCCCTAAGTCTCCGGTAAGGATCCCTTGCCGGAAAGCCCTTCTGGACCTTTCTGTAAAGCACAGGTAGCACTTGTTACTTTTGCTATTTTACACTGGTAGGATTAGTTGCTGCTTTTTAACACAAGTGCCATTTTTCTTTTCTTTTTTTTTTTTTTATAAATTTTTAAATAGTTTTTTAATTTATTTCTGAGAGAGAGAGAGAGAGAGAGAGAGAGAGAGAGGGAGACAGCGTGAGCAGGGGAGGGTCAGAGAGAGAGAGGGAGACACAGAATCTAAAGCAGCCTCCAGGCTCTGAGCTGGCTGTCAGCACAGAACCCGACGTGCGGCTGGAACCCATGAACCATGAGATTATGACCTGAGCCAAAGTCGGACACTTTACCGATTGAGCCACCCAGGTGCCCTGTTAACACAAGTACCATTTTTCTATGTGGCTAACAGCAATGCATGATAATGCAATGGAGGTATGCTCACACTACATCCCCAGCACCTAGTCCAGTGCCTTTGCAAATGTTACACAATAAGTATTTTAGACACAGTTTTTGGCTGTAAGTACTCACTGCTCAGGAGAGAGGTGGACTAAAAAAAATATATGTTTGGGAGCCATCAGCATATAGGTTCAGCCACGAAAAGACACAGGAAACAAACCATTGGGTTGAATGAAATGAAGGCTATTAGGAACCTTGTACAGGTGGAATAAAAGGACAGGAGTCAAATTGTAGCCACTGGAAGTGGGGGGAAATAGAAACAGTTAATATGGATTGCACCTGCACAAATGTTGGCTCTGAAGAGCCAAAAGGTATAGGTGGCCCTGTCGTAATTCTTCAATAACTTCATTCTTTAAAATTTTTTTTTTACATTAATTTGTTTTTGAGAGACAGAGTGAGATAGAGCATGAGCAGGGGAGGAATAGAGAGAGGGAGACACAGAATCTGAAGCAGGCTCCAGGCTCTGAGCAAGCGTTCAGCACAGAGCCTAACGCGGGGCTTGAACCACAAGCCAGGAGATCCTGACCTGAGCCGAAGTTGGACACCTAACCGACCAAGCCACCCAGGTGCCTCTGCTTACTAGTATATGTTTTCTTGATTGAAAAAGGAGGGTTTGAGGGCGCTTGGGTGGCTTGGTCGGTTATGTGTCTGACTTCATTCAGCTCAGGTCATGACCTCACAGTTCCTAAGTTCAAGTCCCATGTTGGGCTCTGTGCTGACAGCTCAGAGCCTGGAGCCTGCTTCAGATTCTGTGCCTCCCCCTCTCTCTGCCCCTCCCCCACTCATGCTCTGTCTCTCAACAATAAATATTTAAAAAATTAAAAAGAAAAAGAAAAGGGAGGGTTTACAAGTAACACTTAAAATACCAAGAAAATTGGAGCTGTGTAATATCTATCTTTAAAACAATACCAGGCTTTGATGCATGTCTGGTGTAGTCATTTACACCAAGCTTTTTTTTTTTTTTTAAGTTTGTTTGTTTATTAATTTATTTATTTAGAGAGAAAGTGAGCACAAGCGAGCAGGACAGGGACAGAGAGAGAGAGAGAGAGAGAGAGAGAGCGCGCGAGAGCGCATCCCAAGCAGGTTCCATACCATCATGCAGAGTCCGTTATGGGGCTTGAACTCACCAACCCTGAGATCACGACCTGAGCTGAAGTCTGATGCTTAACCGACTAGCCACCCAGGCGCCCCTAAACCAAGCTTTTGAACACAAATTGTTAATAGTTCTTCACCTAAGGGTTTCTTATTTTTAGGCACGGGGACAAGGTTGGAAAATGGCAGCCCTAGAGTTTACTTAGTCTATGCTTTTTTTTAATTTTAATTTTAAAATTCGATTTTAAATTTCTTCAGAGACTCTGGTCTCCAGCCAGACGTGACCTACCTAGGCTGGTGCTTGGGACTCCACCCAAATCTAAGAGGCTGTTCTATGCCTTTTATGAAGGGGAGGGACGAAGAGAGAAGTGAATGCTGTTTTCTGAGTTGATAAGATCAGAGCTATATTGTCTTTATGACTGTAAGGAATAAATTCTAAAACCAGACCAGATTTAACCGCTCTTACCCAGAATAAACCCCTTTCCAAGAACAAATCAGCCAGAGTCACCACTTCCTATTAATTTCAAAGCCCAGAAAGGCTCATAACTTAAGCTGACGTCGCCCTGGGAGAACACGCAGAGGAGGCAGTAGCTTCCTTTTTCCTTTCAATGGTTGCTTTATCAGCTGTCTTTCTAAATATTGCTTTCACGGGCTTACATCCGAAACCGGGTCAGTTGGATTGGGCTCTTCATTTTGCCTGAGAACACTGAATGGCTGGATGCAAGTGGCATCCGAGGTCTTCGGGCAGAAAGAGCCCTCAGAGGACGTCATCCCTGTAACCCTGCAACACCCCACCTCAAATCCGACTTGAGGAGGTGGTGCAGAGAAATCTCAACCCTAGGTTCACGTTCTGCCTCATCAGTGTGCACGCGGCGGTCGGCGGCAGAAAGAGCCCGGGCGCCACTGCCGATCCCGGGGGCAGAAGCTTGGGGCCGGTCTGTCCGCGGAAACTCTCCCCTAATGTTAATTAAATTCCCCCAAGTTTGCCTTCGCCCTGGCCGAAAGGCGTGTCCGGGCCGGTTCCCCCGGGGACGTTTGGTAAATAAAGATGTCCCTGGAGTGCCTTTGTTTGGAAAGGCGCTCGCTCGGGGAGCGCACACTCGTGTCCCAGGCGGAGACCAGGTGGCGGGGACTGGGGCTTTTGGTTTTACGCACCGGGAAGCGCGAGGGGCCGGACGGTCGGAGGCTCCTCCCCCAGGGAGGCTGCGGGGGCTGCGCGGCTCCCTGCGCGCGGCGCTGGCGCCCGGGCCCTGGGAGTCCGCGCCGCGCTCCCGCAGCCTCCGCATGGCCAGCGCCGCCCGCGCCCGCCAGGTACCCCAACCCGGGCGCTTGCGGAAGGGGGGCGGCTTGGGCCCCGCGCGTCTCCGAAGCCTGCCGGCCTGCTGCGGCGCCGTCGTTTCCTGCACCATCCTGCTTCGCCGCGCATCGCCGTTCCGTCTGCGCCCAGCCGTGTCCTCTCTTCCCAGTCCGAACCCGAGGTCTAGAGCCCCCGCCGGCGAACCCCGCTTCGGAGAGGCCCCCGCCGGCCGGGTCTACTGCCCAGCCGCTGCCGTGCCCCGGAGCGCGGCGTGGACAGCCACCGGGGGCGCGAGGGGCGCCATGGAAGCTGCTTTGGCGGAGGAGGGGGAAGCGGAATTTCTGGGCCGCCAGAACTGACAGCCACATCCTGCGTGCCGTTGCCACCCCAAAATATTTTGACCGCAGCCTTCTGCCTTTTTGAATTCCGCCCCCCCACCTCCTTTTTTTTTTTTTTTTTTTTTTTTTTTTGCGCGTAGCTATTTAGCAGATTAGGGTTTTTTTTTTTTAAGTCTGCACCTTTCCTGCAACTTTTAAGTGGAACTCCTACTTCCACTGTGTCCTTAAGTATCTTTTAAATTACCCCCTAATTCCCTGAGGTTTTGTCCTTCACCTGTGAGGTTTGGTGTCGTCCCTGCCCGTGGAGAGAATGGTTCGTTCTCCTCATCCCTTTTCCAGTCTCGCTATTGTGCGCCAGTGATTGACAAGACCACGAGGCTGAGCTCGCCCAGGAGGTTTTTCTATAAATGGCTTAAAACCCGGGGCTAGACTATTTGCTCCGATATAAGGGGGACAATTACCTTCTTGTTCTTTGCTGCTGAACCCTGGCTTTGTAGGGCGAACCTGGAATTTAACCAGTCTGCCCTAAGCTAGCGGTGGAGGACGGAAGCAGCTGCGTCCCCCCGAGGGGCTGGAAGTGAAGGGCATCCCGGGACGCTGTCCTTGGGGGCTGCCGCCTGGGGGCTTGACCCTCTTCCTCTTCGCTTGGGTTGCTTGGGTACCTGAGCGGAGCACGCGGTGTGATGGTGAGTGATGTTGATTACCCCAGGCCGCAGTTTACCCACCTGGTTTTACTTAACGAATTTCATTCTTTTTTAAGGACTGCAATAACGCGTGCTCCCCAAAATGTACCGGAGAAGCGGGATCAAAAGAGACGGTGGGGACTTTCAAGGTAAGTTATTTGCCCGAGGTTATGTACAACAACAATCAACCGAATAAATCTATTCCTTGTTGAGATTTGGGGCAGTTTTCACGGTGTGGATTTTAACAGTAGGTTAGATATGCTGCCGTGCATTTTAGATTCCACTCTTGGGGGGTGGTCATTTGGGGATCAGTAATATCTTCACATCTAAAATTACCTAGTAGTTAATTGCTTATTTCATGAATCATAACCTTTTCTTGGAAAACAGTTAATCTGTAAATATTCACCTAGAGGTTTATCTGTGTAAGTAAGTATAACCTTTTACTATACTTGTGGAAAAACCTACACTTGTCATTTTTCTTTTCAAAGCAACACCTAATACTTTATAGTAAATGTGTTTTATTTCTCTACCTTCTCTCTGAATTATGGGGTTTGTATATTAAATAATCTCATAACTTCCCAGGCAAATAGGAGAGAATGAAGAAAAATCTTGTAAAAGCACTTTGAAAATCATAAAAATACAAATAAGGTGTATTATTATTTTCTCTATAAATTATTAACTCCACTGAACCCCACTGACAATGGAGGTTTTGCTGCTTCTCGTTATGTCTCCTGCCTATTTCAGCCACTCACTGTCAATTGTCATCCATAGCACAGAGTGTCCTCATGATCTCACATCCTGGCAGAGGGAGTTCAGAGAGGGAGTGGGACCTTGACTCATCAATTTCACAGACGCCCAGCTCTTACTATGTGCTAGTCATTGGAAATCTGAACATAAATTCAAGAGAAGGTCTCTGCTGTCAGGATTAGAAAAATAGAATATTGTCATTTCCTTGCTAAAATAAGCTTATTAATTTTATTTGTCCATAATATTCTTGCTTGGTCCTTTAGAGATAATATCCTCTATAGCCTTATAGCTGATCTCATTTATTCTGCTCGTCTATGAAGACTAAGTTCTAATGCATTCTGGAGACTTAGACATTGAGATATTGGAGCCTAGAAAGAATGAAATAAAATGGACTCCTATTTGCTAATCTTTCAGGGTCCTTTTATACAGTAGGTAAATACTCAAAGGGTATATAGATGAATGTGATCTTTTTTCCCAAAAGGCCTTTATAATTTCATACATAGAGAATTTTTGCAAAGTTAAGAGGAGTTCATCATGTAAATAATCTATTTGTTGAATTTAGATTTCTATATATAATGTTTTAGTTAAGGGGAGGTGTACTGACATTCTATATTCATATTTACATATTAAAGCATGGTTGTAATAGTGGTGGTATTCACAGTGCATGTGTGATGAGGTAAATGAAAAATGAAATTGATAATTTTGGGAGAAGAATGGGTTTTAAAGGACCATTTTTGCATTTAACAAAAAACAAAAATATATTTTTCTCTTTGTTTATTTGCTCCATTTGTGTTTTTAAACTGCCTTTTGGGTTTCTCATGGGCTGTTTTCATATTGCATCCCCTCCCCTCATTTTTCGTGCAGTCATTTTAAAGTGAGGATCCAGCTTCCCAAAAAGCCTAGAAATAAGATGCCTTATTACAGAATCTTTCTATGGACTCCAGAGTTGTTTCTGTTTCAAAGAGGTCAGCTATCTGTTTCTTCCACTTTCCCCTGCTTTATACATCTCCACAGAACATGGAACTTGAAATCTGTAATTCTCCTCGTCATACCTTTCTATTAGATTTTAAAAGAGGGTCTCTAAAAGATCATTAACATAGCAACTAAGGGTTTCCAAGCAGAGTAAAAAAAATGCGCTTATTGTAGAACAAAATTATGCAATTTCTGATATACTTGTAATGCAGAGAAAGCTCTTAAACATTTAAGTGTTGTGTCCAATGCAGAGAAATACAGCTCCAATATTGAGCAGTGAACGAGAGATGTTTCCAGAATGTCGGCTAATACAGTCCTCAGGTGCAAACAGGTTGCATTCGCCTCTTATGGGCTCCCCCATTTCAGAGCAGGTGTTTACCCAAGCATGGCTTTTGAGTTATGAACTTGTTGTTTTTGTAATATGCTTTGTTATTGTCAATATTTGTCATTTCACAGTCCAGTCATTGTGGCCTTCCAGATTCTTCCAGAAGCATATGGTGTGAAACATCCTGACTTTTAAGTCCTCAGAGAACATGGAGCATCGGAAAGGGACAGATTAATTATGCAGGAGGAAATATCACTTTACAAATACTGTAATTTTTTTATCCATCTTTGGAAAGCAAATGTAGAAAGTTTCTAAAGAACACCGATAAAAACTGTTTGCAAAATTTATTTTATGCCGAAGGTTTTTTCCCCCCTTAGACTTGATTTCATATCTACTCAAAAGCAGTCACATACCTTCAGCTAATATTGTTTACTTTAGAATTTCATTCAGTGTCCAATTAGGACATTTACTACTCTTAGGTAATTTCTCTTGGAGCTCAAATTAAAAGCTGTTAGTTTTAGTTTCCAGAATTGCAGAATTTTTTTAAAGGAACGAAAATAGACTTCTTGATGAAATTCTGAAGGCACTCTGTTGTGCATCACTTTGAAAAAACTGCATGTAAGGCAATCCTTCTTCACAAAATTAAAAAGAGGGTTGCTATTCAGATCATTAATAAATCACGTCTTACAAAAGGATGTAGTGGCTTATGAAAATAGGAGATAGGATTTAATCATTTGTATTCAATTTCCAGAAACTTAACTAGTAGTATCAAGTTATAATTACAAGAGCATTGAGTCAAGCATAAAACCACCTTATTCTATATCTTTGCCATTAACTAGCTTGATCTCATGGGGCCAATGGATCACTGTGGGTGGTACTTGAGATATGTTAAGGAGAATTCAGAAAAGTAAAAATTATATACTACGCCATGCTCATTCTTTTTTAAAAATATTTTTTTAAAAAGAATTTTGAGAGAGAGAGAGAGTGCGCGAGCATGAGCAGGGGAGGGGCAGAGAGAGGGAGACACAGTACTGGAAGTGGGCTCCAGGCTCTGTGCTGTCAATACAGAGCCTGACACCGAGCTCCAACTCACAAACTGTGAGATCATGACCTCAGCCGAAGTCGGAAGCTTAACCACTGAGCCACCCAGGCACCCCTAGGCCATGATCATTCTTAAAGTTGGTTCTTTAAGGATTTGTAATAACAAAAAAGGTCTTTTAGTAACTGCAAAAGATTTTTATAAAAAACTATAGTAGCCTGTTTTGTTGAAATATCCCAAACCATGAAGATCAATCCATGTGTACTAAAATTTAGAACAGAATTATTAGCACATATTTGATGTGTATAGTAGTTACTGTGCTAAATTAGAGCCCAACATAATCCAAAGCAATGACTCCCTTTTCCAAATGTTCAAATTAACGAAAAGATTTCGCAGAGCCAAACCAAACATTTTGGGAGTTGGGATGTCTATGCAGACGGATTGTGTGAGCAACTGCTAGGCAGTTTGAAAAGCTGAGGATCCCCCCAGACTGCTGGGCCAGATGGGGTGCTACAGTTTCCATACTTCCTGCTGGAGGAAGAAAGAATTTTGATAAACTGGCTGCACCACATGTGCAGTGTTACAGGTGGAGGAAATGACGGGAAGAAAAAGAGGTAAAGGTGGGAAGGCATCTGTAGCCAGGTTTTAGTCCTTCCTGTTAAACCATGGAATATAAACAAGAATGCTTAAGGGCTGGTCAGTTATCAGGCACTGAGTAGACGTGTACCCCACCTACAGCCCCACCCATGCTCCTTGTTAACAAATTGTGTTTGTGCTTCTCCGACCAGCCCTGCTGGGCTCCCTCACAGCTTGATGGCTCAGTGATATACGTTTCTGACCGATAAGGCATATGGAAATTCCGGAAGGATTTTGCTTTCATGATCAAAGGGAATAGACTTGTCTGCTCTTGCCCTTTTCCTCCCTATCTTTGGACCTTGATGAGGTCATTAAAGCTGAAGCTACGGCTAGAAGTAGTAGCTTGCCTTTGACCCTGAGGAGAAGGCTAAGAAAATCACAGGGCCTTGAGATTATGGGGTTCTGTGGGGTCTGGCCCCTCCTGACTTAACGTGAGAAAACCAATTTCTGTTATGTTTGACTTACTTGCAGCTGAATGCTTTCCTACGTGAGGAGTAAAAGGTTAACGCAGGACATTAGCGAGAGGTAGAATCGAAAAAATAAGTTAATGCCATACTTGGGATACTTAATTTTGCAGCTAAAATATTTGGACTTAAATCTATAGCTGTTTAGGTATTCAGTGCACGTTGAAAATTATGATCAAGCATGTGAGTATGTTCAGAGAGATTATAAGGCAGAGATACAGTCAGAATGTTTGCTACTGAGGATGTAGTAGGAATTGAGGAGTCCGACTTCTTAAAGGGATTCTTGAAAGTACAAGTGTCTTGGTTACTGATAGAGTAATCTGAGGGTTGGGAGAATGATAAATTTCCTTGAAAGGAAAGTGAGATTGGGGTGGCCAGGGTACAAGCTGGGAATTTGACAGTTTTCATTTTTCTTCCCTTTACAGTAGAAACTTAAAGTCATAAACATGCATTATGCTTACTAAATACATTAAGGATTAAGAAGTAAAGAAGGAAGACATAATATGATATCAGAAATAGGGACCAAGTTTTGGAGGAAATATGTGTTCCATTTTAGATATGTTCAGTTTGAGATAACCAGGGTCCTGTGATTACATAATAATGTACAGCTTTTGATAAGCATTCACAAATGAGACTTGAATTTCCTAAGTGATTCTCAGCTCTTCCAGTGCCTTGGAATCCCCTGGAGAACCTTCAGTGAATATTGATGTGGAACCCCACTCCTGAGTTTCCCCTTTTCTTTTCTGTTTTCTGAGTTTTTGCACATCTTGGGTATGGCATGTGCACACGGGTATTTCCTTAAAAAAAAAAAATCTTCCCAGGTGAACCAACTTAGCAGCCAGTGTTGGGAACCATTACTCTTGAGATTGCTGAAATCTTATATATATATGATAATAAACGATGTTTATTAATTTTTGAATAAGAGAGAATCCCAAGTAGACTTTGCACTGTCGGCACAGAGCCTGATTTGGGGCTTGAACTCACAAACCATGAGATCATGACCTGAGCTGAAATCAAGAGTTGGACGCTCAACTAACCGAGCCACCCAGGTGCCCCCAGGTTGCTGGGATCTTCAAGGGAGATAGTGTGGTATGATTGTGAGCCCTGAGTGCACAGTTAGAATCACTTGGGTAAGTTCAAACAAAGAACCACTCTCCTGGCCTATCCCAAAGATTCTGTTTCAGTTCTGGAATGGAGTGTGGGTTAGTGTTTAAAAATGTTTTTTTAATGTTTATCTATTTTTGAAGGAGGGAGAGGCAGAGCATGAGTGGAGCAAGAGCAGAGAGAGAGGGAGACACAGAATCTGAAGCAGGCTCCAGGCTCTGAGCTGTCAGCACAGAGCCTGATGCAGGGCTCAAACTCACAAATTGTGAGATCATGACCTGTGGTTAAGTCAGACACTTAAGCGACTGAGCCACCCAGGTGCCCTGAGTGTGGGTTAGTGCTTTTAAAAAGCTACACAGTTGAATCCAATGTGTACTCAGTGTTGAGGATCCCTGATGCAGAGGAAGAAATGTAGAGGCTCAAATCAAAAACTCAGTGTTACCCAGATTCTTGTGTTTTACCATTGCCAAACTGTCTTTCTCCCCTTTCCTGTTTGGCTCCTTCATACTTTTTAAACAAGAAATTAAAGCATGGAAGCCATTTCTCTAGTATTATCCCTGATGGCTACTTCAAATTTCCCAGAAGAGATAAACTGGGGTTACTTTAATTGCTAGCAGCCTCTGGTGAAAATTCCTGGGGATATAAGGAAGATGGCGTATAGTCTTAATTGCACAGAGTCAGAACCCATGGAGAGTTGGGATGTCAGTCAGTATACCATGAAGTAACTAGGTCTCTCGGCTCACCCCGTCCCCCTACACCAGAAGCCACAGTGCCTCCATGATGTCTTCGGCCACTCCATTTCCCCCACGTTTCCTGAATTCCTGCCACACCGAGTCTTTCCTCTTCCTTGAATGTGCCGAGTCTGGTTCTTCTCTCAGAATCTTGGCCCTTGCTTCCTCTTGCTCAAATACTTTGCCTCTGGGTATCTACATGACCTACCTTTCTTCTTCATTCAAGTCTTTTCTTTTTTTTTTTTTTAAATATTTTTTTTTTTTTTTTCTAGGGGAGAGAGAGAGACAGCGTGAGCAGCAGGAGGGTCAGAGAGAGAGGGAGTCACAGACTGAAACAGGCTCCAGGCTCTGAGCTGGCAGTCAGCACAGAGCCCGACGTGGGGCTCGAACCCACGAAGCGCGAGATCATGACCTAAGCGAAAGTCGGACGCTTAACCGACTAAGCCACCCAGGCTTCCCCCCCTTTTTTTTTTCATTCAAGTCTTTTCTCAAAGGACACCTCATCAGAAAGATCATTCCCAACCCTTCTACCGAAAATAAGCGTTTTCTTCCCCACTCTGTCCTTTTAAGCAGCTTTCATTTTCTTCATAGCACTAATCACCTCCTGACCTCTATTCACTTATTTCTTTATACTGTTTTTCCTGCTCTAAGAGAACAGGCCTTGTTTTATTCCCTGAGATGCCTTTGGGCCTATAACAATACAGGTACACAGTAGCTCAACAGATGTTAGGTTGAATGAATGAGTAATACTTGCTCACAGTGGCTACTGCCTGTCCATGGCTGACCGTGAGCTTGCCTGAGAAAGAGGCGCTGAGCCACAGGCATCTTCGCATGTGTCATGCTTATTTATTTTTTTAATGTTTGTTTATTTTTGAGAGAGTGCAACACAAGCATAGGAGGGGCAGAGAGAGGGGGACAGAGGATCCAAAGCAGGCTCTGCACTGACAGTGGAGAGCCCGATGTGGGGCTCGAACTCACGAGCTATGAGGTCATGACCTGAGCCAGAGTTGGCTGCTCAACCAACTGAACGACCCAGTTGCCCCTTTCTTGTGCTTGTTTAGTGCAGTGTCTGAGCCATTGTGCTGAATCAGTCAGTGTTCATTGAGTGAATAGAAAGAAACGCAAAACACTAAGAATAATAAAACGGATAAGGAAGAAAGAGGGACATGGGAAGGAGAAATAAAAACAACCCTACAGTGGTTTGATATGAGGCACAGTCTTGTTTTTAAATATTATGTAGACTGTTATTGATATAAAGTATATAGTTCATTGCTTACATTGGTTTCATGGCAGGTGGGGTTATTTGTCGGACAGCTTAGAAATCCTGAACGGTGTAAGGATCGTGTGTAGTCGATATCTTGTTGATTGGCTCAAGGGAGAATTGTTTGGCTAATGATAGAAATAACTGGGAACGTGATCTTTATTTTATTTTTGAAGAACCATGAAAAGTATTGGTTCTGTCACTCGGGGGGAAAGCTAAGGTCTCCTGCCTTTGCAATGTTGAAAATATACCCTGAATTCAGCAAGTAGGAAAAACTCCCCTCTTATACTCACACTCACATCTCCATTTGTACCTACTCTCCTCTTTCTCTCTTGGGTCTTAATACTCTCTCCTGTTACTAAGAAATTTGTATATGTAGTTTTAATAGGTGAAAATTTGCATTGTTTGTGTTACTATATTGATATGGTTACAGATTTTTCTTAGTCCAGCCCTAAGAAAAGTCAGTTAAAAAGCTAACTCAAGCAAAGTCATATGTGCTTCATCGTGCAAGAACATGGTGACACCATGTAATGAAAAGTTTGGGAGAATTTTACTCACTTTAAATCCTGGGTCATTTTCTGTGAATAAGTCTGAAATTCATCAGACAGTACATCTGAACTCAGCCAGATGTC
The DNA here is from genome assembly GCF_003009895.1 of Hyaena hyaena. Lineage (NCBI taxonomy): Eukaryota > Metazoa > Chordata > Mammalia > Carnivora > Hyaenidae > Hyaena > Hyaena hyaena. The sequence continues at coordinate 216,743 of NW_024081634.1, read as the reverse complement.
ATTTTCAGTATTTAAGAAGATTTGTCGGGGCGCCTGGGTGGCTTAGTCGGTTAAGCGTCCGACTTTCGCTCAGGTCATGATCTCGCGGTTTGTGGGTTCGAGCCCCGCGTCAGGTTCTGTGCTGACTGGCAGCTCAGAGCCTGGAGCCTGTTTCAGTCTGTGACTCCCTCTCTCTCTGACCTTCCCCTGCTCACACTGTCTCTCTCTCTCTCTCTCCTAGAAATAAATAAAAAAAATAAATAAAAAAAATAAATAAAAATAAAAAAAATAAATGAAGCACATTGCTAAAAAACAAAAAAGAAGATTTGTACTGTATTGAGTGTGAGGCACTGTGTTAGGGCTGGAGGTTTAACTGGGATATCTACTCAGAGTTCTTGTCTAAACAGGCGAGAGGGACTGGCAAACTTTTTTTTCTCCAAAGTTTTATTTATTTATTTTGGGAGAGAGAGGAGAGAATCCCGAGCAGACTCCAAAACTGTCAGCGCAGAGCCTGATGTGGGGCTCGAACTCATGAATGGTGAAATCCAGACCTGAGTGCAAATCAAGAGTTGAATGCTTAACTGACTGAGCATGCAGGTGTCCCGCTGGCAAACTTTTTTAATGGGTCAGATAACAAATATTGTAGGCTTGAGGTACATAAGCAGGTGACGTTAGACATAAGGTGTCACTGTTAGTGGACTATGCCATCATTAAAGGTAAAAGAACAGTGTGATTGTGTTCCAGTAAAACTTTATTTACAAAAGAGGCCAGAAGGCTGAATTTAAAATTTTTTTTTTTTTTTTAAATTTTTATTTATTTCTAGGAGAGAGAGAGAGAGACAGCGTGAGCAGGGGAGGGTCAGAGAGAGAGGGAGTCACAGACTGAAACAGGCTCCAGGCTCTGAGCTGGCAGTCAGCACAGAGCCCGACGCGGGGCCCGAACCCACGGACCGCGAGATCATGACCTAAGCGAAAGTCGGACGCTTAACCGACTAAGCCACCCAGGTGCCCCCAGAAGGCTGAATTTAGCCTGTAGGTAAAACTTGCTCAACATTTTACCTGGTCTAGAGGATAAAAGGAGAGAAGTGGCATTTAAGGATCTAAACAATTTGGCTGGATTGTATCTCTTTAAATAAGTTCATTTTTTTGGTGCTTAGTAAAGGATTTTAAGTTAATTTATTTGGATTAAATGGTGGTAGAAGAAAGTCCATCACCACCACCCCTCAATTTGAGATTCTGTTGGCATATTCCAAAGTAGCATTCATCATAAGACTAACCTGAAAATTACAATAATATGTTGTCTTTAGTGCCTTAGGCTTCATTGTAATGTGAGCTTTCTGGTTATTTTAGAATACACTCAGCCTGAATGTTATTCTAAAAATAAAACTGATTATCATTCATAATCTATCAAATGACTAAGGCATGTTTAAGGTAGTGAATTAATCAGAAGCAATTGGATCATTTTAAACATAAGAATAAAAGGGGCGCCTGGCTGGCTTAGTTGGAAAAGCATGAGACTCTTGATTTGGGGGTCATGAGTTTGAGCCCCATGTTGGGTGTAGGGATTACTTAAAAGAATAAATAAAAACTTTAAAAAATAAAAAAAAATAGAAGGATAAGAGCTGATGATCTAAAGGGAAGTTCTCTACTTGATTTGGGGGGCAATGTGTACTTTTGCTAGTGAGTTTGACTTTCTTTAATAAGTCCAACCTGTCTCTCGTTTAATACTGTCTTTTAATTGGTCAAAAAGCTCCTTCCCCTGTGGTTTTTGTCAGTAGTCTTCAGCCCTTGCAAAATAAGCAACGGGACTGTGATTCTGTCACGGATGTGTTTCTCCATTTGTAATGTGCAAGCTGGCTATGTGGAGAGTTAGTGAAATGCTGCTGTGTGAGCTTGTTACCTATTACTCTTAATTTATCTTTCTTTCAATAAGAGGTCCTTTGTTCACTATTTCAACACAGAAGAGAGGATTTATATCTTGGTGTTCATTCTCTACATCTCAAAGAGAAAACATTTGCTTCCCTCTGCTCATTTCTTCTATAATGCACCCAGGGGGTTTTGAAGACTTACGCCAAGAATTCTTGGAGGGAGTTGGGGTCTAACCATCGCCAAGGGGTGCAATTCTTAATGACTTTAATTTTAGTTTAACAAATTGTCATGAGTGTTGCTGTTTTTGTGGTAGAAGACACTTTCCCGTCTCCTTCTCGAGTCTCTTTCCGGAGTGCTCACGATGAATCCCGTGGTGAGAGTGAAGAAGGGACGTGTTCTCCTTTGTCCATCATTTTACACCATCTGCTCTTTTGTCTCCATTTCTAAATACCATTAAATGTGGTTCTGATATTTATTAGGCAGTGTATTGTGCAGAGATTTCAACCAACAAGCCAAATTCTGAATGCAGGCATGACTTATTTGGGTCACATAGTGTTGTTAAATTTCTGAGTTAGTTGCCAGCATTTAAAGGTCAAATGATTTCACTTTTTAGTGGCCAGTGATTTAAATTTCATTTATCTTTTGACTTTCTGTATCACTGTGCCAGTGGATGATCAGTACCTTTTCTTTAATGGTGCTGATTTTTCTTCCCCAGGCTAAAGATCTAATAATCACACCAGCCACCGTTTTAAAGAAGAAACCGGACCCAACGACTCTGGTTTTTGGAACTGTTTTCACGGATCACATGTTGACCGTGGAGTGGTCCTCAGAGTTTGGATGGGAGAAACCACATATCAAGCCTCTTCAGAACCTGTCATTGCATCCTGGCTCATCAGCTCTCCATTATGCAGTGGAAGTAAGTACGTGGGAATCAACAATGGTGACATATTAGGTCTTTACTGTGAGTACACAATAGCTCTTCTGCTCAGATAGCTTGTGGGCAGTATGGGCTTTCTATTTACTTGAGGAAGTCATAAGTGGCTTTAAAGCTTTCCCAATAGGCAGTTAGATTGAAGGTAAGTCTTAAGGACTAATTTTTCAGATAATTCCCATAATGTCAATGAAAATATTATTTATAGCAAATATAAGGACAGTAAGAGAATTGCCAGTCAAAATTCTAGTACTGTTACTATTTTACTAAGTCATTCCTAAGATCTTCTAATGACTGAGAAGGTGTCATTGAGTACAATATAATGGTTACATTTTAATGCTAACTGCATGTTTTTATGACCAGCATTAATGTGTAGTTGTACGTATTAAGAGACATGTAATTAAATGTCATTCCTCAGGCATGAGTGGGATAATTATAAGCACAAAATATTAAATATTTAGAGAATGCTTTCTCTGGACCTTGTCAGGATACACTCTTAGATTCTTAATAGACTCCTCATTCCCTTGACCCTCGTTTCATTTTACTCATTTTTATTGTGTTGGACATCTTTCCCAGAATATTGGGGTCCTGGAAATAAGCAGTGGCCTACCTATTAAGAGACTAAAAGATGGTAGTATAGATATTTATAACCATAATGATAAAATTACTTTTGTTTATTAAATTCCAGTAATGTGCTCTGAACCTTATATGGGTCATCTCATTTAATTATTTTAAGTGAGAAAACATAGTTAAGCTTTCAGGTCAGTTATCTGGCTCTGATTCAGTCTCTGTTGTTTCATAGGGAGCTCTTTGACTTGGGAAACTTATTTAAAATCACTTTTGGGGTGCCTGGGTGGCTCAGTCGTCCAACTTCGCCTTAGGTCATGATCTTGCGTTTGTAAGTTCGAGCTGTGCGTTGGGCTCTGTGCTGACAGCTCAGAGCCTGGAGCCTGTTTCAGATTCTGTGTGTCCGTCCCTCTCTGTCCCTCCCCAGCTTGCATTCTGTTTCTCTCTCAAAAACAAGTAAACATTAAAAAAAATTAAAATCACCTTGTGCTTCCAAGATTTTTACCTATAAAATTGAGGTAGTAATAATGCCTACTTCATACTACTATTACAAGGTTAAGGTAAAGTAATTTGTTTACGCATGTACAGCCATGCCTGGTGCAGAATGAGAGCCCGTCCTTAGCTGTTATTTTTAACCCTTAAAGCAGCATTATCATCTATTGTAGAAGCAGGTTCAAAAGAGTTAAGTAATTTCCAAAATCACGCAGTATTAAGGGAAGAGACAGGGTATAAATGCTGACTTTCACCTTCCTGTGACATCACTCCTAAACATATACACTAAAATTATGAAGACGCCCGTCCAGTTAACTTGTTCAAAATTATAAATTTGAATAATTTGGAAACCTGTTCAATGCCCAGTATATCCACCAGATGTTGACCTTGAGGGTCTTAAGTTTCCATTCCCAGCTCTGTCTGAACTATATCAGCTTGGTTGAGTTCTTTGATTATTTGAATGCTCCAAGCCTCCATTTCTTCAACTGTGAAACAAATAAAAATGGTCGCCACCCTTCCCTGTGTCATAGGGCATCTAAATAGATTTCCAACAAGTTTTCAAAAACCAGTGACTATCAGAATATTTGTTAGGGGCACCTGCGTGGCTCAGTCGGTTGGGCGTCTGACTTCGACTTCGGCTCAGGCATGATCTCATAGTTCGTGAGTTCAGGCCCCACGTCAGACTCTGTGCTGACAGTTCAGAGCCTGGAGCCTGTTTCAGATTTTGTGTCTCCCTCTCTCTCTGCCTCTCCTCTGCTTATGCTCTGTCTCTGTCTCTCTCAAAAATAAGTAAACATTATAAACATTTTTAAAAAATATTTTTTAGCTTTCAAAAATCACATTAATCCTTTCTCATGTACTTCCCACAGGCCACTGGTTCTCAAAGTGTAGTCCCTAGAGCAATAGCATTAACATGGCCTGGGACTTTGGTAGAAATTGGCAACTCTGAGGGTGGACAAGAGCTATGTTTGATGCCACTGCCTTCAGATTTGCCATATTCCTTTAAAAATTTTAAGCATTTCCTTTATTTTATTTGCTTTTTATTATGACCTCCGTCATATATGTATGGGTCTGTAGTAGATCTCATTTTTCATTGCATTGTCTTATCTGTTCTGTTCTTTTGTTTTACTTGTCTATCTGCACAAATGCGACACTGTTATTTGGGAAACTTTTTTTTAGAGTCTCAAATGAGGGGCACCTGGGTGACTCAGTTAGTTAAGTATCTGACTTTGGCTCAGGTCATGATCTCATGAGTCTGTGGGTTCGAGCCCTGTGTTGGGCTCTGTGCTGACAGCTCAGAGTCTGAAGCCTGCTTCGGATTCTGTGTCTCCCTCTCTCTGCCCCTCCCCTGCTCATTCTCTGTTTCTCTCTCAAAAATAAACAAATGTTAAAAAAATGAAAAAACAAAAGTCTCAAATGAATGTTTAGTTTTATCAGATACATTTACTGTATCTAATGAGATGATTATGTAGTTTTTTTCCACCTAAGCTTTTAATATAATAAATTTCATTAGTTGGTTTTCTTATGTTAAATCAACTTCTGCTCTGGGGATAAATCCAACTTTTTCATGCTATGTTAATCCTTTTGTATATTTTACATCTGTTACTTAGTGAGATTATCATATAATCTTTATGTTTAAACCTATATAAGGTGCATACAATTCTAATTTTTAAGTTTATTTATTTATTTTGAGACAGCGCAAACAGGGGAGGGGCAGAGAAAGGAGGGGAGAGAGAGAATCCCAAACAGGCTCTGCACCATCAGTGCACAGAGCCTGATGTGGGGCTTGAACTCTGGAACTGTGAGATCATGACCTGAGCCAAAATCAAGAGTCAGAAACTTAACGGACTGAGCCACCCAGGCATCCTAGGTGTGTACGATTTTAAAATTAGAAAGTAAATGGAACCCTGTGAAGTTACCTTTGAATTAAAGTTTACTTTGTTTTACCTTTACTAATGTAACCTCACCAGCTTTACTTTATGTATTGACCTAATTCTTTGTATGTCTTTTTGTCTCAGGTGTGTTCCAGATGTTATCAACGGAGTCCAATCTGACTACTTTACCTTTTTTTTTTTTTAATTTATTTCTAGGAGAGAGAGAGAGAGCGTGAGCAGGGGAGGGTCAGAGAGAGAGGGAGTCACAGACTCTGAAACAGTCTCCAGGCTCTGAGCTGGCAGTCAGCACAGAGCCCGACGCGGGGCTCGAACCCACGAACCGCGATATCATGACCTAAGCGAAAGTCGGACGCTTAACCGACTAAGCCACCCAGGCACCCCTGACTACTTTACCTTTTAACTGAAGCTTTATTCTATTACATTTAATAAGTTATAAGTTACTCACATATTTGCACTTAAATACATCTCATGTAGTGCTTTTACATTGTGCTGCATGATGTAGACTTCTTTTCTCATGTAAGCTCTAAGGCTATAAGCTTCTAAAGGCCCAGCTTTATCACTCAGTTTGAATTTTCTAATTTCCATTATTTTTCCTCCTTGACTCATACTTTAGTAAATGGGTTTCTTCTTTTCCAAAATGTTGACGTTTTGTGGCTCTATTTCTGATACTGATCTCTGACGTAGGATTGGGAAATATGTGAAAAGAACATGCATTTTGCAGGTGGTGTGTGCAGGGCTCTGTGTATCCACTAGGCTAGTTTGTTGTTCCTGTTGTTCAAATCTACCATATCTTTACTGAGTTTCAATCTGTTTGTTCTGTCAGTTGTGTAGAGAGCCAGGGTTAAAATTTCCCACTAAAATTATTGATTTTTCTCTTTTTCTCTCCGTGTATCAGTGTACACCTACTTCAGAGTCTTTTAACGTTCCTGCCCAGTGGTTTGTCTGGGGCACCATTTTGAGAAAAGTGCTGTGGCTCTAACATAGGATGGTCTTGAGCTGCTTGGGTTCTATGATTTGGGAGACTAAACCAGCCCTGGTCACATCTAGGTTATCTACCATCTAGAGTTTGAAGGAGCTCGATTAGATGAAAGGATGTATGGATAAGTTTAGGGCAGCAGGGTACCATGGATTCTTTGCCTCCATTTTCATTGTGTGGGTAGTTAGCCATGTTGTGCGATTGGAGATGTTTTCTTCCCACCTCCACTGAGGTGTTATTTACCAATATGGCTCCTGCTAAGTGAAGGATAACTTTGAATTCCTACCAGATTTTGGTACTAAAAGAGCTCTTCTTCCTCCTCCTCCCCCTCCTCCTCCTCTTCCTCTTCTTCTTCTTCTTTCTTCTTCTTTTTCTTTAAAGCACTTCTCTTTAGCCCAGCTACTCTAACCATCCTGTCAACTGTTGGCTTTTTCTAGATTTAGAGATCTTTGGTCTATGTCAACAACTTAACATGATGAAGATGAATGCCTATGGAAAAGTCAGTCTTTTAAACACAGATTGTTTTCATTAATGATCCCCTAAGATTTATTTCTCTTTTATCTTTAGTTATTCGAAGGATTAAAGGCATTTCGAGGAGTAGATAATAAAATTCGACTCTTTCGGCCAAACCTCAACATGGATAGAATGTACCGATCTGCTGTGAGGGCCGCTTTGCCGGTAGGTGAATTGAGGAGTTTCTTGTGTGTTTCTTTTAATGTAATGGGCCATTGTAAATTTACCACAGAACAAACCACTTCTGAATACAGTTGACCCTTGAACAATGCAGGGGTTAGGGGAACTGGCCCCCACATGGTTGAAAATCCATTTGTAACTGACTCCCCAAAAACTTAATCAAGAGCCAAGGTTAACCAAGGTTAACCTTAACCAAGGTTTCCAGTTGACTGGAAACTTTACCAGAACATAAACAATTGATTCACATATATTTTGCTTGTTATGTGTATTATATACTTAACTCTTATAATAAAGTAAGCTAGAGAAAAGGAACTGTTACTAAGAAAATCATAAGGAAGAGAAAATATATTTACTTTATTTATAAAATCTACATGCAAGTGCACCTATGCAATTCAAAGCCATGTTGTTCAAGAGTCCGCTGTACTTCGATCGATATTCAGTACAAATGTGAACATTGAAGTTACCTCTGATCTACTTTGTAATTGGCAAGGTAAAAATACAAGGAAATAACCAATACCACTTGGCAATTCCACAGTCTATTTCTTTCTGGGTGTCTGTGGGGGATTAATGTGTATGTAGGAGATAATAGGATAAGGAAGAAAAATGTACCTCAAACTAAAATAAATAAAATTTGAAGACCCTGTGAAATTATAATATGGGAAATGAAAATATGGTTACCACGCAGATGTTTTGGGAGTATTTTGCCTAATTGCTTTGGGCAATAACAAGTTTGCAGTGACTTAATGATTTTGATATTTTACTCCAAGCTTTATTTAGTTTTTTAATGATATCAGACTGGTTTATCGTGGTCATTGGTTCCTGTCTATAACATTGTTTGTTAAAAAGCAGAATTCATTCTATAGTGGGTTGGATTTAGATTGTAAGGCTCATGTCTAGGTAGGAGGTGTCTTAGATTACTTGCCTCGCCTGAGACGTGACTAGGCTGCCTTTCTGAACTGAAGAAGTTGTTTTCTTCTTTTACGTATTCCATATATCTAACTTTCAGGAACCTAGCCCAAGCTACGCTTTTGAAGAAGCCCAAGTAACTACTCGTTTTTAGCCAGTCTCTTCCTCTCCCTCCCTATTTTTATAACCCATGCTTCACTACATCCTTCAGAGGACGTAACGTACTAGAAGGGAAATGATGGTAAATTCTTTGAACTCATTTCACTCTCGTGCCATTACAGACAAACTACCAGGAAATACTTTACAGTGGGGACAAAAGGAAAGAGAAGTAACATCTGTTGGACATCAGCTCTACCACAAACCATGTTATGTGGTTTTATGTTCTTTGCCTGTTGAATCATAACAATAAGCCATTCCCAGGAAGGTTATATTGTACATTTTAGGAGCACCTTTGTGTCTAGAGGAAAACTAGATCCTTTGAAAGGTCAAACAACTTGCCTTAAGTCACAGAGTAAAGGAACAGGGCAAGAAATTGGGTGCACATCTGTTTAATTCCTAGTCATGTTCTCTTTCTACTAAATCTTACAGCTAGCCAGCAGTACCAGAGGCCCCTACAAATGATGCAGGGTGGTGATATGTCCTATGTTTTCGGCAATCCTGATTTCTATAGTATTATAGATTATTATTATTAATAATCTATATTACTGTTTGTAATTATTGTGCTGTGATTGCTGGTTCTAAGTTCCCATTTAAACAGCCAATTCTTGACGTCATGAGTTCTATTCACATGCGTGTTTCTGACTCATTTCAACTGTGGATAACCCATCACATACCTCTCTGAAAGGATGTTTCTCTACCCTGTTAAGTTAATAGAAATTACTTATTTTACAAACTGTCAACTATCTAGTATATGAAAACATTTCCTCCTTTGAAATAAACTGCTCTTTTCCTTTGCCCATTTTCCTGTTGGGTCATTGTGTCTTTATTACTGATATTCAGAATATTTTAATATATTGAAGCTATTATCCTTGGTTGGTTATGTGTTATGAAAACTTTACCCAATTTGTTGCTTCTTACTCTTTTAAACAACAGAAATCCTTAATTTTAAATAGACAAATTTTATACACTTTTTTCCTTTATGATTTGTGCTTTATGTCTCTTATTTAAGAATTCTTGTCTACCTTTTAGGTGACACAGGTATTTTTAAGTTTTTACTCCGTAGAAGTCTTAATGTCTTATCCCATTTAAATGTATACTCCAACTCTAATTGATATTAGGTACAATATGAGGTAGATATCCAATATTTTATCTCTTCCATATGGATAATCCATCATGCCATCACAATTTTGGAGGGAAAAAACACAGAAAAAATTTCTTGTCTGGTTTTATTATTACTGCTTTTTTTTTAGCAGTCTAAAGCTTTCATGAGGATCATGTCTTACTGCGCCAGTGGAAGAAAATCCCAGCATTCATTATGCTTTCCATTCCTTCAGGTATTTGACAAGGAAGAGCTTTTGCAGTGCATTCAACAGCTTGTGAAACTGGATCAAGAATGGGTCCCATATTCAACAACTGCTAGCCTCTATATTCGTCCTACATTCATTGGAACTGAGGTACAAACTGACTCCCCATTTTGAAGTACTTTGGTGGACAAGTTATCATTGTTTATTCTTGTGTGAAACTTCTAGTATATAGTTTGAAATGGCCCCCAGTAATATAAATGTCTCCTTTCTCCTGATTATCAAGACTAAGTGTCAGCAAACATTTCTTTAAAGGACCAGATGGTAAATATATTAGGCTTTGTGGGCCATATGGTTTCTGTCATAACTACTTGATTCCACCATTGTGGCGCAGAAGCAGCCACAGTTACCAACGTAGATTAGTCAAGGGATGAGCAATGAACAGGGCTGTTTGCCTTCCTTTAATCCAGATTAACCAATAGTTCCTCATATTTTCCTGAGTTTCCTCAGAGGCATTCCTCAGTGTAACGTCTCTGGTCTTGGCAGCAGTTCTCCAAGGAAGAAGTGGTAACGGTTTTGAAATTTGGAGGAAGAAGAACTGCTGCGTCTTATTTTCATTTTCCTGAAGTCGGGATTACTAAGGAATGGGAGTGGAAGGCTCTCTTTCCCCACAGGAAATGTTGAAAATAAAGTCCCCAATGGGAGTTAGGGTTAGAACTTAAGAGTAGTAGCTTTAAACAACATGGCCATAAGGTCTGCTGGTGGGTCACAGTCTACCGGCTGATACCCTTGCAAAAGGACATGCCTGGAAAGTCTAAGGCTGTGTGGATTGAGTGTGTTCTATAAAGACCCTGTCACTTGACTCCTTCCTCTTCTAGGCAGCTTTGGCTTTATGGAGAGTGAGGGATACGGAGGGATAATTGATAGATGGGGGAGATTGAGTGTGGGTGGCGTATGGAAATCTTTAAGAATAGAGACGAGACCTAGCACTTTTACTATAGTCTAGCCATTCTGCTCTCTACTAGGTAATTGTAAGCTTACCAAGTTCTCTATGCCATCTGAATGCAAGAAGTAGGGAAATATATAAGGCCATAGAATAAATACCTAAACGGTCTCTTGGCATCCTCTTGGTGCCTTTTGAAAGACTATTAAGAATTTAGATAATGACTTTTCATGAACTGTAGTCTCCCTAGCAGACTTGAAAGAATTGGGACAATTTAAAAAATGATCTGCTCCTTCTGTCTCTGACATTTTAATATTAATTAACTTTTATTTTACATATTTATATAATTTTATTTTTAATTTTAATGTTTATTTAATAATTTTAGATTATTATTTAACTTTAGGATAGGCAGAAGCAATTTTTAATGTTTGTCGAAACGTTGTTACTAATCTGGAAGCGCTGTCTTCTGGTTATCCTGAAGTAGTTTCCCACTTTAAGATCTGATTCTTCTATTCCAAGTCCTTTGAGAGTTTTTGTCACGAATGGATGTTGGATTTTGTTGAATGCTTTTTCTATATGTGCTGACATGATTGTGTGACTTTGTCCCTTATTCTATAATTACAGTATATTGTATTCATTTCTTTGGTGTTAAAACAACCTTGCATTTCTGGACCAAATCCTACTTGGTTATGGTGAATAATTCATATTATATCTTGTATTCAGTTTACAAGTATTTTGTCAAGAATTTATGTCAATGCTCCTAAAACGTATTGGTTTGTAGTTTTCTAGTGTTATTAGTTCTGTAATTTAGTACATTGTTTAGAGTCCTGGAATCCTATAATCTAGAGTTAGACCGGCTTTTAAATCTGATTTTATAGTCTAGCCTGTTACAATAATCCTCTCTATTGGTGGTCTTCAACTTTTTGTATTTGAATCACCCAAGTATTTTTTAAAATATATGTATTGACTCCCATCCCCAGAGATTCTCATTGAGTAGACCAGAATGGTAATTCTGATGCCTGCTCGTATTGAAGAATCTCAAGGACAAAAGCCTGCCAAGTAGATCTCTCCCACTATACTCTGCCAACTTACATGTTTGATCAAGCCCTGGACCTCAGAGTCAAGAATTTTTTAAAATTTGCTTTATAAGCAATAGGGTAAGAATTGAAGGAAATAATTGATATCATTTGGTGTGTCAACTTTATTTATATTTGATTGGTATATTTATATCAAAAAGGACTTTTCTAATTAGCGGTGCGGGCAGAAAAAAAATATCGCCTATAATTCAGAAATGAGCAGAATACAAACAAAGCATAGGGATTTAAACATTTGTACACTACAGAGATGTTATGTAATCTAGGCTGGTCATTATCATGTGCTGTCTTTTCACGGTGGCTGCATTAATAAGTGAGGTACTGGCTGGAGGGTTAGAGTCAGTGATTTCTGGTTCACTGGGATTCTTGCATCAGGGATGACTAACTTTTGCTGCCCTTTTTATGTTACTCGGTTTTGTGAGGGTTCTGTCGTGTCACTGGCATCACAGAATAATTGTAGGCTCACCTCTGTATCAGTTATCTGATGTTTTGGTCTTATCTGCTGCTGGCTGAAATCCACATTTTTTTTCAGGTTCTTTTCATGGGTAGATTAACTGATTAAGTGAGTCTTTGGTCAAAGAGGTATTTTGATTTCTTTGAATGAGCAAATATATGTTGGGATAAGTGATATCACCCCTTAGCTGATCTCTGTTCCCAAGTATGATATTCCCTTATGTGTATAGAATATTCAGTGTTTAACAACAAACTTATTTGCATTGAGCTCCAGCCCAGATCCAAATGATCTAAATCTGTGGGGCCTGGATCAGAGACTCTGCATTTAAACAGACTCTCCAGGGGTTTCTTAACTACTTTCAAGAGTATCCCCATCTCAAACCTGTGAAAGAATTAAATCTATGTCTAGCAGTCTTTAATGCTTTATTTGCTCCAGGGATTATAAACTGGCACCAGGTAGGAATATTTACATCTTTGAAAGCTCAGCTTTATCCCAAGGACGAGGTGTTATTAACCACTTTCAAGAGACATGATATAATAAATATTAATCATTCTTCTCATGCCCAGGAAAATTTGGTGGCTGCCATGTACTAAGGTAGTGACTCTAATACCAACTTATGAATTTCATTGTATTTGCAAGATAATGCTTCTTTAAATGCTTTATAATTAACTGACCCTTCAGTTTTACCAATTTGCATAGGTAATACCTATGTATGAGTGTTTTTGTACAATTCTTTGTATGTCATCCAGACTTTGAAAATAATTGGATTCATTACTAAAATCCTTTTAGATTTAGGATTGTAATAAACAGGAAAGTATTTTATTGGAACATTTATAATTAGCTGGTAATACGTAACCAGTGAGTAGAGATTGCCAATGAAAAAATGCCAGGCTGCCAGACGGTAGGAATTTAAAAAACGTTTTTTCTATAAGGTTCATATTATTAGACAAAATACTAAACATGAATACATAATCCTTTTGTAAAAAGCTTAAATTAGAGAGTAAAATCATTCATGTCACCAAAAGATTTCTCAGGGGTGCCTGGGGAGCTCAGGTGGTTGAGTGTCCAATTCTTGATTGATCTCGGCTCAGGTCTTGATCTTGGCCCTGAGTTTCAGCCCCTCATTGGGCTCCATGCTGCACCTGAAGCCTACTGTATTTAGTTATTCCTTAAGTGTTTGTTTGTTTGTTTGTTTAGAGAACGTGAGCAGGGGAGGGGCAGAGAGAATTCTAAGTAGGCTCCACACTGTCAGCACAGAGCCCGATGTAGGGCTCGATCTCACCAACCATGAGATCATGACCTCAGCCGAAATTAAGAGTCAGAAACTCAACCAACTGAACCATCCAGGTGTTCCCTGAAGCCTACTTTAAAAAAACAAACTCAGCATCCCTTTAATATCTTCTCAAGTATTTATAGGTAATTAAAAACTTAATGAGAAGCTAAAAGCTGTGGAGTGCTTCAGACTACTGCTGACTATGTGTCAATTAGAAATTGAGATAAAATCTGAAATTGCAATATTTAAATAAAGAACATTTACATGAACAGTTTCTAATTTTTCACTTTACCAGACAGTAAGAGAAAATTACGTGACTGTCAGGTTCAATATTGGATACTGAACGTTACATCTAAAAAAGCTAGGTTTTGCTGATTTTAACATGTTTTATTCAACTTTGCTATATTTGGTAACTCCAGGCAGGATAGTTATATGAATGTACAAACAGACACAGGCTTTATTTTGTCAGTGATTCTAAGTGTACAGGTGATTTGACCAGAATCTACAGAAAAATATGCACAACCATGAACTCTGGAATCCTCCTGTATGATCATGGCTTTCAGCCTTTCACTTTTCCAGTTTCGGCTAGTGCCATGTCGTCTCACTGAAGATGATTGGAGGGGTGTTGGAGTGTGGCAACACTGAATAATAGCAGGGCTGAGAATCAGTGTCATGGAGAAGGGCTGGGTCTGATGGTCATGAGTAGCTTTGACCAGGTCCCAGGCTGGCTGCCATGGGAGTGCAAGCTACCAGCAGATTGCACTTTTTTTCAGCTGTACTCCCAAGATGGACAGATGTTGGCTCATGTGGAGGTTGATGAATTCCTAATATTCAGTTAACTCCTACCTCTGCGTTCAGAGTGCCCCTCAATAAATTTCTGCAGTTGAGCTCAACTAGAGAGGCAGTCTGCTTTGGGTCAGTTCCAGCCTCAGATGCACAGAATACAATCTGAACAGTGCAGAACATTTTCCAGCACTTCACATAAAACACTTCCCCATTCACAACTTCTGGAAATCTTTCAGTATGACATTTTCATTAGAGCTCACATTTATAAAACTCCTGCTGCCAAATGGTCCACTCCTTGATTTCTGGTTCACTGCATAGGGAGCTTAAGGATATAAATTTCATAGACATGTCTTTCTTTTCCTTTTATCACCTTGTAAAATCTTTATATCACACATATAATGTAACCTATAATCATAACAGTTTTCATGAAAAGAATTCCCTTTATTCACTGCCCTTATTTATGCTTCTACATCTTATATCTTCCCATCTTTTCTTTTCACTCTGTAGCCTCTATAGATGAAAGAATCTGAAAAGATTTGACAACTAGTTACAGCAGCAATTAATAATCATTAACTTGGGTTTTGTCTACACTTTAATTTTTAAAAAATTTTTAACATTTATTTATCTTTGAGAGAGAGACACACAGACAGACAGAACCTGATACAGGCTCCAGGCTCTGAGTTGTCAGCACAGAGCATGATGTGGAGCTCAAACTCACGGACCATGAGATCATGACCGGAGCTGAAGTCAGCCACTCAACCAAATGAGCCACCCAAGCACCCCAACACTTTAATTTTTTTAAATGCTTATTTTTGAGAGAGAGAATCCCAAACAGACCCTGTGCTGTCAG
Source organism: Hyaena hyaena (assembly GCF_003009895.1). Classification (NCBI taxonomy): domain Eukaryota; kingdom Metazoa; phylum Chordata; class Mammalia; order Carnivora; family Hyaenidae; genus Hyaena; species Hyaena hyaena. The sequence continues at coordinate 201,576 of NW_024081634.1, read as the reverse complement.
TGCAGAGCTGGATGCAGAGCTCGAACTCCCAAACCATGAGATCATGACCTGAGTCGAAGCCAAGAGCCCAACAGTCAACCAACAGCCACCCAGGCACCTCTTGTCCACACTTTTAATGTGTTCTTTGGTGATCCTATTTGAGATATTTATTCATTCACTACACTGCTTATGAACAATATTAAATTCTTATTTGCATAACTTAACATGTTTCGCATTAACGGCCCCATCTAAGTATCTTCAAATTTTGAGTTGATTTTCAGAGATCCAGCTTATTTACTTTGATTGTAGCCTATGATAATCAGCTTGTTCTCATCAGTCCACTCGTACCAGTGGACAGCGCCTTCCATTTCATCATTATCACAGGGGATGCTTGGTGTTGTCATCTTTATTTCTACCCTTGGAGTGTGGTGCAGCTGGTTAATAATTCTACCTCTCAGTTCATGGCACCTTCCCTTCGCAGGCATTGAGATCCTTCTCTTGGTTTCTTGATTTCTTTCCACCTTCATTCCCCACTCTCATCTCCTCTCCTTCTCCCCCATTGGAAAGCATTCTCATGTATTGAATGAATATTCTTTTGGTTTTTTAATTCTATGTGTTGGAATATTCTATGTGTTTTTAAGTATTATTACTTTGCATGCCTGGTATTTTAATTTACATAAACGGTTTTGTTCCACAGATCGCATGGTGTTTCTTAATGTTTTCCCAACACACGTTGTTTTTCATTTCTGTCCGGGTTACTGTGTGTATATCCAGTCCATCACTTCTTTCATTCTTTTGTTCTTTCTTTGTTTCAGCAAGTTTTTTAATGTTCATTTTTATTTTTGAGAAAGATAGAGACATGAATGGGGTAGGGGTAGAGAGAGGAGACCCAGAACCTGAAGCACACTCCAGCCTCTGAGCTGTCAGCACAAACCCGACATGGTGCTTGAACCCACAAACAGTGAGATCGTGACCTGAGCCAAAGTTGGACGCTTAGCTGATTGAGCCCCCAAGGCGCCCCTCCAGTCCATCACTTCTAACTGCTACAAAGTTGTCCGTGCCAGACACCTGCCACACCTGTCCCAGTTGTCTCACTGGGCTTCCATTTCCCTGTACCTTAGTAACTGCCGTGAGCAGTTTGAAAATATACAACCAGGGGAATTCTTGAAAGAATGTTTCCCAGCAAGATGCCCTTGGCCCATCATACTTTCCCAATCTAGGGAAGTTCTGCTTTTCAGCAAAGTCCTGGTTCTCTGTGATGAAATACAGTCACGTGTCTGACACTGTCACCATCCCCTGGCATTACAAAGCACTCCTAAGTGTGTCAGGCATGGTGCTTGGTGCCTCCACTGTGCTGAAACAACCCTGTGAGTAGGAACTCCTTGTGTCATTTTAGAGAAAAGGAAACCAAGGCTCAAAGACATGAAATAAGAACCCCTGTGTTCTTAGCTTCTCTGTCGTGGGGGTGGGTCAAGGGATACAGTGCTGAGCAAAAGCCACATTTTTGCTCTCAGGGAACTCAGTGTCTGCGGCAGGAGTCACGTTTTCATAATAAAACCCATGAAATGAATGTGTAGTGATAGATGGAGGTCAGCGCTGTGAAGAAATGGGGTCAGTAACAGTGGTTACTGTGGAAATAACAGACGGGGCTACTCAGATCTTTCCCATCTTTTTCTAGTATCAGTCCATCTTTGTGTCTTTTTCCTTTCCTTCTCTGAGCTACCTGCTTTCTTAGTCCCAATTATATTTGGTGTAATCACTCTAGATTTTACAATATGTTATGTATTTTGCATTACATAACACAATCACACAGCGCACACATGTTTTATATAACACACATGTTCAGTTACTTCCAAGTTTAGGATTATCAGTTTTCACATGCCAACTTGCCAATCTATTTCTGGGGTTTTATTTTTATTTAAAAAGAAACTTTTAAAAATATTTTCAAAAACTTTTTAAAATGTTTATTTATTTTTGAGAGAGATTGAGAGAGATACACACAGAATCCAAAGCAGGCTCCAGGTTCTGAGCTGTCAGTGCAGAGCCCCATGCGGGGCTCAAACTCATGAGCCATGAGATCATGACCTGAGCTGAAGTTGGACTTTCAACCAACTGAGCCATCCAGGTGCCTTATGATGAGAACTTGAAAGATTTTACTCTCTTAGCAACTTTCAAATGTGCCTGATACAGTATTATTAACTATAGTCACCATGCTGTACGTTACCTCCCCAGGACTTATTTATTTTGCACCTGGAAGTTTGTACATTTTGATCACCTTCACCCATTACTTCTACCCCCCTCTCCCCGGCCCCCCACTTCTGGCAACCACGAATCTATTCTCTGTATCTATGTGCTTGTTTTGTGTGTGTTTCTGTTTTTGTTTTAGGTTCCAAATATACGTGAGATCATCTAGTATTTTGTCTGACTCATTTCCTTGGCATAATGTACTCAAGTTCCATCCATGTTGTTCCAAGGCTGGGTTCTTTTTTTCATGGCTGGGTAACATTCCACTGTATACGTTTACCACGTCTTCTTTATCCATTCCTCCATCAGTGGGTACTTAGGTTGTTTTTGTGTCTTGGCTGTTGCAAATAATGTGCAATAAGCACAGAGGTGCATACATCTTTTTGAGTTAGTGTTTTCATTTTCTTTGGATAGTACTCAGAAGTAGAATCAATGGATTGTATGGTATTTTTTATTTTAATGTTTCTGGGAGTCTCCGTACTGTTTCCATAGTGACTGCAACAGTTTACATTCCTACCAACAGTGTACAAGAATATTTTTCTGGGATTTTAACGGTGGGATTTGGGGAGGGAAAAATAGCTGGTAACAAACTCAGACAGTACCAAATGTATACAAAGATCAAGCAGCTTCCTTCCCACTCTCATTCTAATCCAGAATTCCATAGTTTGCCCCCTTCCAAACATTTTCTGTAGCCAGCTTTTCTTCGATTCTTCTAGAGGTACATATTCATACCTCTACATTTGTACATATGTTTATCATTGTTGTCCTTCTTTTTACAAAACTGGAGGTAATTCTTTGCACAAGTTTTGCCCAAGCACAAAGATTTTTACCCACATTCTCACACACACACACAGAGAAAAGAATTAAAGAAAAGATTTAAAATAAAAAATCTGTGCACATAACGCCTGAGTAGTACAACTGGGATCAGAACCTGACTAGTACAGTTGGAACCCTGTGTGTACCTTGTCTGTTGATTTCCTTTCCCTCCCTAGAGTCAAGTTACCACGTGGTGTGTACTTAATTGTTTATTCACTCCTCCTTTTACCTCCTGCTCCCAAATATAGGGTTGTTTTATTATAGATGGACATTTGCGTTATTTCTAACTTTTGGCCATTATAAATAAAGCTGTTGTGCACATCCTTGTACATGTCTTATGGTGAACATATGTACCGCTTTTCTTTGTTATTTACCTAAGAGTTAGATGTGTTTTTGCTTTACTAGATACTGGCAAATAGTGTTCCAAAATGCTTATACCAGTTTATTTTCCCACCAGCAATGTATGAAAATTCTATTTGCTTCAGATCCTTGCTAACACTGGTAGTGTCTTGTTGATTTCACCCATTCTGATATATGCAGTCTTATCTCCTTGTGGTTTTCATTTTTATTTCTCTGAGACAGATTACGTTGAGTACCTTTTCATATATTTATTGGCTATTAGAAATTCATTTTGGAAGTGTCTTTGCAAGTCTTTTGCCATTTAAAAATTGATTTGTCTTTTTAATTTTTTAGAGTCTTTATATGTCCTAGATATAAATTCTTTGTCAGAGATACATTTGTTTCATAAGTAAATTTCCATTCTGATACAATTCTTTGTCAGATAAATGCATTACAAATAGCGTTCCAGTCTGTGTCTTACTTTTATGTCTGTGTCTTGTTTTTTCATACTCTTACTGGTATCTTTTTAAAAACTTTTATAAGTTTATTTATCTTGAGAGAGTACAAGTGTCAGAGGAGAGACAGAGAGAGAGAGAGAGAGAGAGAGAAAGAGAAAGAGGGAGAGATTCCCAAGCAGGCTCCACACTGATTACATGGGGCTCGTTCCCATGAATTGTGAGATCATGATCTGAGCCAAGACTGAGAGTCAGATGCTCAACTGACTGAGCCACCCAGGTGCCCTGCTTACTGGTATCTTTTAGAAAACAGAAGTATCTATTTTTAATGTAATTAAATTAATTTTTTCATTATGTTTGTGGCTTTTATGTGTTTTAAAGAAATTCTTCCTTATTCCTAGGTCATACTTCTGTTTTAGAGTTTTGATTTTCCATTGAAATGAGATCCATTTGGAAGTGAATTTTATGTGAAGTACTCAATTTTATATTTCTCCATATGGATATCAAGTTATTCCATTACTATTTATTGAGTGGTCTGTCTTTTCTTCCCTGATTTACACTGCCAGCTGTTGATATGTTAAGTTTCCCATAGATGAAAGCTGTTTTTGGCTCCTCTTTGTGTGTTTCTCTCTATTTTCTACATAAATGGCAGCCATACTATGAACACTTTGTATTATTGTTTTTGCATTTACTATTTGTCTTAGAGATTCTTCCACAGTACATATGGATCTACCTCTATTTTATCCACTTTCTTAGTTGTAAGGGATTCCATCGTACATATATATCACTTAATTGAATACAGATCCTATAAATTATACATCACCCCATTATTTTATACACTGAAATGGAAAAACATTGCTAAACTATGATGCAGTACTTTCTTGACATTCTTGACTGAGTCATGAATCATACCAGCCTTTTATTTTTTTTAATGTGTGTTTTCAGAGGACATCTGCAATTCTTCCTGCCACACTTGTGCTGCTTGGCTTATGATAAGCAATTTTATTTTTGCATATATCTTAATAATAAAAGCTAATACTGCTTTATCTTCATATGGATATCTTCCTACTGGAGGTCCCATGAGAAGACGGGTTGTTGCTTTGTAGGAAAATACTGAATTGCATGTGTTCAATGTTATTACAGATATTTGTTTCACTAATATCAAATATATGCCCTGCATGTCTTTGCATCTTTTTTTGTGATAATTTTTCTTGTCAGTGTTAAGTCATACCATCACTTTTTAAAGACATTTTAAATGACAATTACCATGTATGCCACCAATGCCCATAAACCATGGGAAGGACCATCAGTATGAACAGCTAATTCCCAGTCTGGTAATGCCAGCTTTACCATGAGTGCTATTAGCTAATAGCAATTGTAAAATGCTGAGCCTTGATTTCAGACATGTTAAAGGCGAGGAAAAATGGACATCTTAGAATCTATGAAATATGGTAGCATAATTTATGTGACCAGTGTCCTGTTGATCAGGACAAACATAAGAACTGTTATTACCAAATTGAATGAGACGAGACAGTTAAATTTGGGAATCTTAAGAATGTAGGCTTTCTTCAAGGAATTTATGCCATAGACATATCCTTTAGTTCACATGAAGACATATCTTCAAGGATAGATATTTATTGTAGCTCACAAGAATGTGAAAGGAGAAAGTTCATGTCTTCCTTTGAGTCATAGCAACTGGATTGTGACCGTTTGTTGGGATGGAGAAGAGCCAGGGAGAAGGTTTTTCATGCATATTTGTTGGAGGTGATGAAGGGTAGAATCTAGAGTTCAATTTTGGACATGGTAACTTAAGCTCAAGTTATCAAGTAGCTAGGTAGATCTACAAGTCTGGAATTCAAGGGAGAGTCTGGAATTTAAGTCATACATTCTGGTGTTTAACACAACATGCCTTTAAAGTCAAGGGTTTGAACGAAGCTATTAAGAGAAGACATAAAGATACTGATGAAAAGAAGGTGAGGACTAAGACCTGAGGTAGACCTGCATTGAGAAGAAAGAGAGAGAAAAAGGAATCCGCCAAGAAGTCTGAGACATAGCAGCCTGTTAGGTAGAAAGAAAAACAAGAGGGCTTGGTGAACCAGAAGCCAGGTGAAGAACCTGGAAGCAGTGACCAGTTCTGGCTAATCCTGCCCACAGGGCCAGAGAGGTGAGGTCCAAGGACTGACACTTGGATTTGGCAACATGAAGGTCCTTGGGGAAATGGATGTCCTGGAGGGGGACATGTTTGTTTTAGATGGGAGATACAATGACGTATTTCTGAGCTGATGGAATTTTCCAGAGGAAAGGGAAAATTGGTTGCTAAAATATTCAAAAGATTTCCCAAGCTTTACTTTTGTCATGGCTCTGCTTCTGAGAGAGACAGCACTGGCAAGCAGTGACACATGGCCATATAAAGGTGACAGAAGTAGAGTACATCCATCTCTCTACTCCACTGTGTCACAGAATGCTGCACAAGATTTGTATATACCCCCCTTCATAACCTTCTCTCCCCCTGTTCTCTCGAATCCGTGACATTCAGACCTTCATTCCCCCGATTCCCCACTGAAATATGCTTGTCAAGATCACCTAGGACCTCCATTTGCCATTTCCAATAGTCTGTTCTTGGGGCTCCCTTCAGTGTAATGTTCTTTCTCACGCACTCAGAATCCACTCAGGACCCTCTTCCTCACTTGGTCAGCTGGGCTGGGACTTGCCTATAAGGGGAGCATCTTCACTGTAGTTGTCAGCTCCCTGTGTTGGTCTAAACTGTCTCCATTCTGGTCCCATTGTGCGCTTGGCCCAAACAATTGGACCAAACTGGATGGAATCACAAAGTCCCAAGCCTTGAGGTTAGGTCAATGGGGAGACCTTGGTTTTGAGGCCGTTCTTGGTACAAGGGCAATGTATCTGTAGCATTTTCTTGTTCTCTAGGGAAGGGGCAGCAAACCTTCCCTGTGAAGCCAGGTATCTACTTGTCACTGCCTTTGTAGCACAGAAACGTTAGTAGGCTTCAGTAGGCAGCACATAAATGCATGAATGCATATATTCCAATAAAACTTTTTAAAAAACAGGAAGCAGCCTGAAGTTTGAGACCTGCCTTGTCCCCCTTCCCCCCATCCCTGCCCCCCCGCTTCCAACCTTCCTGTCAAGTTATTTCACAAAGGGAAATGAAGTGTGATTTTTCTAAAAGTGACTCATTCTGGCTCCTCCTGGGTACTTCCCTATTGAATTTTCTGGACCATTTGTTAAAAAAATTTTTTTAATGTTTTTATTTATTTTTGAGAGAGAGAGAGACAGCATGAGCAGGGGAGGGTCAGAGAGAGAGGGAGACACAGAATCCAAAGACAGGCTCCAGGCTCTGTGCTGTTAGCACAGAGCCTTGACACAGGGCTCGAACCCACAAACCATGAGATCATGACCTGAGCCAAAGTCGGATGCTTAACCGACTGAGCCACCCAGGCGCCCCTGGACCACTTGTTTAATAATACATGCTAAGATTTCTCTTTAGGATTGATTTCATATATACCAAGCTGTATTCCCCAGGATACTGGTATAATGATCCTGTCTTTTTCCCAAGTTTTTATTCTCCACAATTCCAGCATTGAGCATTGAATGTAGTTCCATGGTCCCGTCTACAGTCATATTAATGTCACCTTCATGCTCTGCGTGGTGGTACATATTGAATTTGTTTACCACTATTACTGTTAAAAATGTTTATTTATAAAAGCAATAACAGTTGTTATTTGTTGGATGCTTGAACAAGATGAGGTTATGGGTGCTTTCCACAGGTTATCTAATTTAAGCCTTACACTGACCCTGTGAGCAGTAACTATCACTGCATTTAATCTTAGACATACATGACAGGTAGGTGTTCTTGTAGTTGTTTTATTCTTATCTTTAGGGTTTCTTTTTTAACTGTGTTTTTTAAATTTTAAGATCATTCTTATTAAAATTTTAAAAAGAATAGAGTGCTAGCTGCCTTTTTGTCAATGTTAAATACATACTGTTTTCATATTTGACCAGGACTGATATCCCCTACCCATTTTAGAGCAAACCTCAGAAAATTCTAGACTTCATTTCCCCCCCCATGGTATTCTTTGAATGTCTGCATATCAGTTCTGTTAGTTTAGAGGCCAGCATTGAGGAGATCAGGGGACAAAGGAACATTTTCTCTGTGGTGTCAGCACAACGCATGAAGATTAGCATCAGTTTTTTTTTTTTTTAAATCAAAATAATTCAAATATGGCAAATAAGTCCCCTAGGTTATTTTCACAGCCCCTTTCTCTAAACAACATCTTATTAAGATGGAGACTCATTGAACAAATATGTAGTAAACCTGATACAACAGCGTACAGCGCTCTGTGTAGGGGACGAAGATGGTCTTCATGGAGTGTACAGATTTGCAAGAGGTAGAGAATTAAAGAAACATTTGTAAGAAGATGTGATGGACATTTTATCTAAACATGGAAGTACAGGGGGCTGCAGTAACATGTAACACAAGCACTTAACCTTGTGAAGAGGGCTCATTTTCTGTAATGGCATTAAAATTGAGATTGAAGGGTTTATATTACTTCAGAAAGAGAGGGCATGTCTTAGTCTACTCTGGTTGCCATCTCAGAATACCACAGACTAAGCAACTTAAACACCAGAGTTTATTTTCTCACAGTTTTGGAGACTGGAAGTTCAAGATCAAAGTGCCAGCAGGGTTACTGACTGGTCAAGTCTCCCCGTTGACATTCACATCAGTGTGTCCTCCTAGAGCCTTGTGTGTGTGCGGAGGGAGTGGGGAGCTCTTGCTCTAATGTCTCTTCCACTCATAAGGGCACCAGTCCTGTTGGATTAGGACCTAACCTTTTGACCTCATTTGACCTTAATTACCTTCTTAAAAGCTTTAGCTCCAAAAGTGGTCACATTGAAGGTTAGGGCTTCGACATGTAAATGTTGGGGGCAGACACATTTCAGTCCATTAACAGGGGAGGAGAGAGTGTTCTGGGTAGGTGGAATAGTTAGGAAGCCAAGTAGAGGCAGAAATGTGAGGAGGAGTTGAAACGGGTCAGTGTGGTGTGAGCAAGGGGTGCCTAGAGTGTGAGGGCCGTGCTGAAGTCGTAGGTGGAAGGAAGTGAGGCCCCGCTTTGAACTCTCTCAAGGGTAAGAAATCTTGGGTCCTTAACTTACTTTTTCAAGTTTTGATAATACAAAAAGAGCCCTGGATTAAGAGCATAAGATCTAGAGCTTAATAACTGACCTTGGGCAAATCATTTGTTTGGAGCCTAAAAAATAGGATTCATAACCATTTATATCTTGGATTGTTTGATTATATAAGGTAAGACTTGTGCAACATCTTAGAAACCAAAGACTGTATAATTATTGAAGTTTTATTTTTTATTTCTTTATTTTTTTTATTGTTCACCAAACCAACTAGTTTTTCCTACAAAAAGGTCATGAATTTGTGACTCACATGTTCAAGGCCTTGCACGGACCGCTGGCCCTCTCCTTATCTCTTGCAGAGCCCTTCAATCCAAAGTTCTTTACCATTTTCACCTCTAAAACAAATTAGGCTCCTTTAGGGATTAAAAAAGCCATGGAACTGTGTTTGAAAAATGTCTCTATTATTCCCAGTTATCTTATTTCTTCTGTCCCACATTTGTCTTGCTTAAACAGAATTTTTCAGGGCGCATGGGTGGCTCAGCTGGTTAAGCATCCGACTTCAGTTCAGGTCATGATCTCACACTTCGTGGGCTCAAGCCCCACATCAGGCTCTGTGCTGGCAGCTCAGAGCCTGGAGCCTGCTTCAGATTGTGTGTGTCTCTCTCTACCCCTCCCCCACCTGATCTCTGTCTCTCAAAAATAAGTAAGTGTTAAAAAACAGAATTTTTCTCAAGTTTCCACACTGCTACTGTGCTTCTGTGCCTTCCACTCCACAGCGACTAATAGTACCTTTCTCAGCTTGAAAAGCACTTCCTGCTATCGTTCACGGAACCTCTGAAATCCTGTCTTTTTATACACTGATTTTTTGATTGGTTCTGAAGTAGTAATTTTCACTGGAACATGTCACTTTATTTTCCATTACACCCAAGTGTCTTGTTATTTTGTGCAAAATATACATGTATTGAATACCTTTACATATATATTTATCTGTGAGGTATAATATAAAGTAATGAGTGTTTTTTGGTACACATCAGAATTTTAACCTAAGTCAGTGTGGTCCCTTGAGAAGTTATCTACTTTACACTTATGAGGTTTTATATTCTCCATTTTCCATGGCCCTTATTTTTTTAAAGCCATTTTTAATTCCTTATATATTGAAATAATCCAGGAAACTAGCAAAAATAATTAAAAAAAAAAAAAAAAACCAAACACTGTTCATAAGGAAGTGAAACTTGGTGAAACTAACTACTTATCAGAAGTGGTCCTTCATATCTTCTCTTTATTTATGTGGCTTTTGCTTTATTTGAATAGAAGCCTGACCTTGTCATCAGAGAAGTATGTATACTGCCATTTAATTAATATTATAAAAGAACTTATTCTTAATTGCAGCAGTAGCACAGAATTTAAATTGCTTTCCAGGATAGAAGGGAGAATTCAGAGAAAATAAAGATTCCTGAGGGTAGAAACAAACCCAGTCCCAAAGCTCCCTTCCTGATACAGTTAGCTTTTATTTATTTTCACTCTTGAAGCAATGTGACCATTTGCAATAATGTCACAGAGGTCTTTTCATGAGAAGGCGATCGATATAAGTAATCATTTGAGGATGAAGGTGTAAGCTGTGCTCGACACTAGTACTTGAAGTACTTGTAAAAAACATGAATTGACTTTGCTTAAATTTCAGAAAATAAAATGTTAGTACACATACCTACATTTTCTCACATTGGAAAATTCTAGTCTATAATTTACCTGCTTGCCAAGAATAAAAGTGTTCCTTAAAGGTTTACTGAGTTTTTTTTTCCAGAAATAGATTTAACACATAAGATTATTCCATTTTCCATCTGTGCTTTCTATACCACCACCTAGTGGAATAAATGCAAGTTCACCCATCATTTCAAATCAGGGGAAGGAAATGAATAAGATGAAAATCAACTCACAACAGTATTTCCATGATGATGAGTTACTGCTTTTAGTATAACGCAGATTGTGAAAAATACATGAGTTCAGAGAGAAGAAAGCCCAGACATTTATGTGTTCTCCAATAAAATGCTTAGCTGTTTGCCCACAAATAAGCTATTTCATTCAGAAACAATAGAAGGTAGATAAATGACTGAAGAAGTGTCCTATAGATCGTATCTAAGTTAGGGTGGGAAGCTTCTCTTCATTACTCAGTATGAGGGTTCATAAATTTTTTTTAAAAAATTAAGCTTCAAAGCTCCTCTATGATGAAAGTCTCATTGCTTTACTTTACTGATAGGTAAAAAAAAAGTGTAGAGATAAGATAGTCAGTTTTTATCAAAGCTGGGAAGAAAGGCAGGTTTGTATTATCATTCTGAAGTTTTTTCTCCCAAACATTGAAATTTTAAAAAAGGCAAATGAAATTTTAAGGCTCTTCGTTCTTTATTGGTAGGTGAGTCCTGTTCAGCCCCGACTAAGAACAAATCCAAACAAGTAAAAAACCAAAACTTGTTGTTGCTTGCTGACTCTGGCCATCCAAACCTCTCTTGGTCTCATATTCACATGGAATATAAATGGAATCATCTTCACATTTTCTGAGGGTTGCATGCCTTTTAGATGGCATCAGTGTGTACATATACAGATACCTTTTAAATACCCATGAATATTTTACCTACCTGATTTTTGATGATCTGGACATAAGTAGTGAGTGAGGGCCCTTGGACCAGAAGGTAATAGAAGGGAGATCTAATGAAATTCAGAAAAAAAAAAACAAAAAAAAAAACCCAGACCCGCTTTTAGCTAGTTCATCAAACAAAACAAAAGCCACAAAATCAGCTGGAGTTGAGTCTCTTCTTATTCTGTCTATGACAGAATCTTACCACCGTCTAGTCAGACCAGACTCTGGTGAAGACTATACACAAGCGCTTTATATCCCAAGACTGTAATAGGCCTGGGCTTGTGTTCTTATTTCCAGTGGTCTAGAACCGCATAGAAAAGCCCAGTGACCTTTTTTTTTTTTTTTTTTGACTTTATAATACATAGTCCTTAAGACTTTCAGTCTTTCAATTTTCCTCCTTAGTAAACAACTGGCAGTAGTTACTTATGAAAGCTGTGTTTATGCTGGAGACATTTATATGGTTTTGCGTTGCTGGCTTATGATTTTCCAGTGTTTGTGGAAAGACCATTTTCTACCTTTGTCATTCATGTTATAAATTCCTGAGTCCTTCATTCCCTGGCTTTTGAGGGGAGGGTATTTATCTCTTCCGGTATCTTTTCCTTTAAAGAAGCTCTACTCTTGCTGTCTGTTACCTGTGACAGGTATGGAAATGGCACACTCACTTGTACTCACCACCTGCTAGAGGCTCTGGCATGTCCTGAAGGAGCAGTAGTCAGTGAATCTAAAAAAAAAGCAAATATTAACATGTTCTCTCCAAAGACTAATCTCCAAATCATGTCTAGGTTCTTCCCCTTTTCAATTCCCAGTCAGTGCAGTGTTGCAAGGTGTTAGATAGCTAGTTGTCCAAATGGTACTTCTCCTCTTAAAACCCTGCTCACAAAAATTTTTTTTTTGACAAATTGGCTTTTTTTTTTTTTTTTTTTTTTTAAAATCTTGACTCAGAAAGCAAAGCAAAATGAAACTTCATTCTTTGTGTTTTCTTCTTAAAAGACCATCTGGCTTCGTGTAACTCAACTTTAGAAGGAACAGCTCCTGCACGGAGATGGCCCCTTTGGGAGATAGTTACAGATCTATTCTAGACTTTACAACTGGTATCTACATTTAAATTAACAGTTGTGTGTACTTTCATTTTATTGCAGCCTTCCCTTGGACTCAAGAAGCCTACCAAAGCCCTGCTTTTTGTAATCATGAGCCCAGTGGGATCTTACTTTTCAAGAGAAACCTTTAAGCCTGTGTCCCTATGGGTCAATCCAAAGTACGTCAGAGCCTGGAAAGGTGGGACTGGGGACTGCAAGATGGGAGGGTAAGTAAATCTGTGTCTCTGTCTAAAGGAAAGAGGCCCTCACTACCATTGAGGTATTTCCATCTCACATCATTCCAAGTACATATATTAATATTCAATTTGAAATGCTCTTTTTTGCTTTGTATTTACTCTTCAGTGGTAAATGGTGGGAGTTTAAAGGCTAAACCTGTGACCCTTTGTAAGGGAGAACCTCTGAATGTTACACGAAGGCAAGAACTGGAAGAAGGCACTAAAGCAGGAATAACATGCGTGCTCTGAATGCAGTGTCCCTGGAGGCCGTGTCTCTGGCGGCAGGTGGCCAGGTGGCCTTAAAGAGCATGCGGCTCTGGGGCCGAGGCTCTCAGTTGGCTCCGTGGAGTCCTGTCTGGGGAAGGTGCCCGCTCCACTCAAGTGCTGTCTTCATTGCCACAGATTGTATCCATACCTGCTGCCAGCTGGCCAAGGGACAGCCCTGCTTTGGCTCTGTCAGGCTGGTCTCATTGGCCATATGTAGCTGGCTGGAAATAAAAGAGCATTTGAAAAGTGTTAGACAATTTCAGGGGTGGACTTGGCCATGACATGAGAATGCCCCTCTGGGTGAACGAGAATAGCCGGATTAACCAGTGTGGGCTCTTCCTTTGTGTGCATCAAGTGCTGATGTGTATCACAGACGCAGGGAGCAGCGGTCCCAGGCGGCGACTTGGTGGCAACTTCTGGACTATAGGGAAACATGTAGATTCTGGGAGCCCTTGGAGCATTCAGTGACGTGCTGCTGGGATGTGAGAGATGTTGACAGTTGGCTTTGAACCTTCTGTAGCCTTCTCCTCTCCCCTCCCCTCCCCTCCCCTCCCCTCCCCTCCCCTCCTCTCCTCTTCTCGAGAGAGCATGAGTGAGGAGGAACAGAGGGAGAGAGAGATTCCTAAGCAGGTTCCACACCCAGCTCAGAGCCTGACATGGGGCTTGATCCCATGACTCAGGGATCATAAACTGAGTCAAAACCAAGAGTGACACTTAACTGACTGAGCCACCCAGGTGCCCATTTTTTTCTTTCCTACAAAAAGAAAAAGAGGTTAGAAAATTCTCTGTGTCCTGTCCTCTCTGTACTCCCTGCAGCTGTGTTCTTTCCATGGGTGGAGAAATCCTAATGAAGCCCATTAAACCAAGAAGTCCCTTTCTTTTCCTTTCTGTGTAGAGGACTCCTTCCTGTGTCCTATGCTAGGCAGGTTGAAACAACTACTTTTGTTTATTCCATTGATATCTTCTTCACTTGTTTGGACTTCTTCAAAAAGCATACGTACCCTGCATACCGCGTTTATTGCTTTGCTAGAACTTCCCCTGAGGCTAGTTTTTCCTTTCTAAATCTTGCTTGCTAGCTCCCCCTACCCGCCCAGGGTAAAGATAACATGGGGACATTGAGAAATTGCAGGGAAGCCTTCATTTTTAGTATGGAGACAGCCTGCTACTTATTATAAAGGTGATATAATGCAGTATCACAAAATACATGCTCACTATAGGCCAATTAAAAACTGATATTTTCTGGGGCACCCGGTTGGCTCAGTCAGTTAAGCATCCAGCTCTTGATTTCGGCTCAGGTCATGGTCCCAGGGTCATGGGATCAATCCCTGTGTTGGACTCTGTGCTGAGTGTGGAAACTGCTTAAGATTCTCTCTCTCTCTCTCTCTCTCTCTCTTTCTCTATCTCTCCCTCCTTCCTTCCCTCCCTCCCTCTCCCTCTCTCTCCTTCTTCCCCCATTGCACATTCATTCTCTCTCTAAAATTAAAAAAAAAATATTTTAAAAAACCTGTTTTCTGTGAAACAAAGACTGAGCCCTAATGTTACTATAGGCTTCAGTTAATATTAGTGTATCAGTGTTCACAGGTGTATATTAGTGCAAGAGGTTAATAGGGGACACTGAAATGGGAGATAAGGCATATGGGAACTCAGCTTCTTGCTCCCTTTTTCTGTAAATCTAAAACAGCTTTAAAAAATAAAGTCTTGTGTGCCAGGGTGGCCCAGTTGGTTAAGTGTCTGACTTCCACTCAGGTCATGATCACGGGGTCCGTGAGTCTGAGTCCCACGTCAGGCTCTGTGCTGACAGCTCAGAGCCTGGAGCCTGTTTCAGATTCTGTGTCTCCCTCTCTTTCTTCCTTTGCTGTGCTCATGCACTGCCTGTCTGTCTGTCTCTCTCTCTTTTTCTCAAAAAATAAACAAACATTTAAAAATGTTAAAGTCTATTATAAAAACATTAATACTTTGATTCATTAGTCTCAGATGGACTATGATCAATGGAAGTTGGCTTGAAATCTTTTAAAGGAGAGAATATTGGATCTTATAATAAAAGAGAAATGAGCCTGGGTGGCTCATTCGGTTAAGTGTCCAACTTCAGCTCAGGTCATGATCTCACGGTTTGTGGGTTTGAGCCCCACGTCAGGTGCTGTGCTGAAAGCTCCAGGCCTGGAGCCTGATTCAGATTCTGTGTCTCCCTCTCTCTCTGCCCCTCTCCCTCTCATGCTCTGTCTCTCTCAAAAATAAATAAACATTTGCGGCACCTGGGTGGCTCAGTCGGTTAAGCATCCGACTTCGGCTCAGGTCACAGTCTCACGGTTCGTGGGTTCGAGCTCCGCGTCGGGCTCTGTGCTGTCAGCTAGCTCAGAGCCTGGAGCCTGTTTTGGATTCTGTGTCTCCCTCTCTCTCTGACCCTCCCCTGCTCACGCTATCTCTCTCTCTCTCTCAGAAATAAATAAAACATTTAAAAAATAAATAAATAAATAAATAAACATTTAAAAAAGTAATAAAAGACATGGCATGTGGGAGGTAGTAACCCAAAGGGTGGGCTTTTAACCCATCTGTCTGTTGTTTCCAAGAGGTTCTAAAGCTCCTATACTCTCCACCCGGAGAAGTGCAAGGAAAACACAGGATTTTGCATTTAGTATCAACCTGTTTATTTAGTTGGCAAAGACATTTGGCAGCAGCCCTACGTTTACATGTTACTGCTTCTTCTCTAAACCAATTAACTCAATAATTACCTTCCAAGATTTTTAGGACCTCTGTAGTCAACTGGAATTTATTCAATAGCTGTGGATTCTCCTAAGCTCAAGAACTTTCTGCTTTCTAAGTAAGTCTGAGGAAAAGAAAGAAGGATTTTTTTAACTTCTAAGATTACTCCACCTTTTATGAAGCCACCAGAGATATTATTCTTTCATATCTAAATATACATGAGTGAGGGAAGGGATACAGTGGCACACAGCTGCAGGAGAGTTCTAGCACAGTGCTTCTCACCTGTGGTTAGCATGGAACTCAGCTTCACCAACGACTATTCTTTGGGTTCTCCAACTAGAGATTCTGATTTTTTGGTCCACTCTGTAGCCTGAGCATCAGAATATTTTAATGTGTAGCCAAAGTTGGGAAGCAGTGAGCCAGAAGAAGGTCCTTCATCAGAGGAACATCTTATTCCCAATTTCTTGTTTCTTAGTTAATCTGGAAAGAATGGGGCCTGCTGCCTTCTTTCTACTTTTCTCTTATTTTTTTCTTTTTCTTTGTTGTTGCTTTTTTGCACTCTCATTCTC
Organism: Hyaena hyaena; assembly: GCF_003009895.1. Taxonomy (NCBI): domain Eukaryota; kingdom Metazoa; phylum Chordata; class Mammalia; order Carnivora; family Hyaenidae; genus Hyaena; species Hyaena hyaena. The sequence goes on along the minus strand of NW_024081634.1, from coordinate 185,118 downwards.
CACTTAAGTACAAGCTTTGAAGTCAGATAGACTTGGCTTAAAAACCTAACTGCCTTGGGATGTTACTTAACTCCTGTAAGCTTCAGTTTCCTAATTTATAAAGTTAGGCCAGTGATACCCACCTTACTTGTGAGAATTAAGTGGGATAATATAAAGTGCCTACGACCATGTGGTTGAGCTGTAGAAAGCTCCTAATTAATGTGGTGTTATAACCTAGCAGTTAACAACCTGGACTTGGCAGTCAGAGATGTGTGGGAGTCATATGCTTGTATCTGTATGATCTTACATAATTAACTACCCTCTTCCTATAAGTCCTCAAAAGTAGAATGAAGTCTAATGTTGTTTTAAGATGATTCAGTGAAATAATGGACTTAAGTACTCAGTTCCCTGGCAGGTACTAAGCACCCTGTCAACAGACAATAGGTGATATTCTGAGGCTTTCTTTCTCGTTTCATCTCCTGGACTCTGTCTTAGGAGCAATCATTGGATTTCACACAAGAGAATTTACCCTTTTGGTGAGATATATTTAGTATCTCTTCTCCTAGATATTTATTCCATTTACAATGAAAAATGTTTTGTGTAAGACAGTTTCCCACCTTTTTTATTTTTCTCTTTTTCCAAAGACATGTGTTTCTTTTCTGAATTTTGGCAGCACATGGGAGGAAACCCAAATATATTATCAAAGGATTCACTATCCTGTGAATATTAATAATACAGTTTACACCTGAGGGAGAGTTTTGAGGAAAAACTCATTTGGGGGAAAAGCACCGCCTATAGAAAATAGTAATCAATCAATAAGTCAAATCAAATAAGCACCAAACAAGTAAAACCCCCTTTTTTCTTTCAATGTACTGAAACACTTGAGATCTGTAAATTCTCTTTCGTGCCCAAGTAGCTTCACAATGCCAAAATATCATGGTTTTAATTCAACCACTCCCTCAAAAGTGTGTGTGTGTGTACGCATGTGCTCATGTTTAGAATGTTCTTGGAAAGGCTAGTTATTTATGCTGTGAAAATTCTCTGTTAATTTTTAATAAAAAGCATTTTATAAGAGAAGTCATTATTTTTAGATATGGTAAAATCTCACTGGCTGTATCTGTGAACTAGACAGAAGTCATTAAAAAAAAAAAAAAAACCCTAATTTCATTAGGCTATAAGAGGCTCACATAAACTGTTTCTTAGCTTTTATTGTTAGTGTTTCAGTTTATTCTGCATGACTCTATGCAGGATATGAAGCAAGTATTTGTATTTGCCAGAAGAATTCATTAAGGCAAAAATATGAACTGACTTGCTTAAGTTCACACATAGCCAAATAGTAGAAGTTCAAGAGCTGTAGCTAGGCCTCCTGGCCCCAAACCTGTTCTCTTTCTATTGGACTTCCTCCTGAATCCTTGTTTGTCGTTACTAAAAAGTATTCATAATTTTAACTCCATTATTGCTTATTTACCATTAATTCTGAGTATGGATGGCCTAAATTTTATTATAAATTGTATTAATTTATAAACTCATTAAATAAAATCCTCCTGTGTATAAGAATTGTATCATCTCCACATGCACCAATAATTTGCATTTTATTTTCTGCATTTTGAAGGTCTTTTAATGAAACTTGTATTACTATGATGTGAGTAAACCTCATGACTCAGATTGCTATAGCTATATAGTATAATGCCCATTTTCGATAGTTTTTCTAGGATGTTTTAGTTATTTGTCAATACTGTTTGAGTTGCAAGTCAGAAAACCAATTCAAGGGGCATCTGGCTGGTTCAGTCCGTTGCCTGCATTAACATGCATGAGTGAATAAGAAGGGCTTATGTAGGCAACGTAGGTTCCATGTTTGTCCGTGAATTCAGCTGTGCAAGGCAAGGTATTGTGACTGTCAACCCAAGCAGAATGACTTGGCTCCAAAGGAGGCCCAAAGAGAGCACCATAGGAAGGCAAGCTGTGAAGATGAAATGCAGATAGCCACCATGAATATGGCTCTTGTGTTTAACTTCTACTTCTTCTTTTTTAAATGTTTGTTTATTTTTGAGAAAGAGAGACAGAAAACGAGTAGGGGAGGGCCAGAGATAGAGGGAGACACACAGTCTGAAGCAGGCTCCAGGCTCTGAACTGTCAGCACAGAGCCTGATGTTGGGCTCAAACTCACGAACCATGAGATCATGATCTGAGCCGAAGTCGGACGCTTAAACCGACTGAGCCACCTACGTGCTCCTAACTTATACTTCTAATTAGATATTTTGATCTTGACCAAATATAAAAGAGATCATTAAAAAGGCCTACATGAGCATTTTGTGGACAATGACTTTTGTGCTTTGTAATAGTTATTGTTGTATGTTTGGTTGTTTCTACTTATTTGTATGGGGGTGTCATAATCCAAGGATGGGTTTAGGGTTTATTTTCAAGCCCTAATCGTCATATGGTAGTGCTTCCCAAACTTGTTTGCTAATGTCCTGTGAAAGCCCAGGAGAGTGAATTATACAACCAGGGGCTTAAGGAGACAAGCAAACATGACATTTATTTGAGGACTCTTATGTTTTATCCAAAAATATTCATCCATATTTTGTAATATGCTCCATAATTTTCTCACTTACACTTAATCAAAGATAACACATTTAAAATAATATTAAACTAAACTGCTATCCTAGGAAGATGTGCTATGTCCCTTTGGTTTTGAATAATCTAGGATTAATAGTGCACAGTGAGAAAAATGGGCTTATGGCATACTTTTGGCTAAAATCAGGGTTTTTGACATTTTGTCCCACCCTTTGGAGACTTTAGACATTGGGCATTAGCTGTTTTTGGACATATTGAAAGGTCTCAATTAAAAGTACAGCTTGGTGCTCTGCTACTTAATGTTATTTGATACACGTTTGGCTAACTCATAGTCCTGGTGTGAGATTTAAATGAGATAGTTTATGGGAGTTGCTTGGAATGTGAAAAATACTTAATAACTTTTAACTGTTATCATTAACTTAGCTATTTACCTCTTTTTTCATTATCTCTACTTTTCAAGTTAGTATTTTGCTGTGTTCTTTCTCAAATGAGTGCAGTTAGATCATTTAGGTTCTCTAATGAGTTTCCTTTAATGTTATGCTGTTAACTAGAGAATATATATGCATACATAAAGGAGATGTACATTGATTACATGCACATGCACGTTGGTACCAAAGATGAGGAGGTGGTATATTCATAATCAGTATGTTTCCTCTTTCTTAAAAGGAATTATGGCTCATCCCTTTTTGCCCAGTGTGAAGCAGTGGAAAACGGCTGTCAGCAGGTTCTGTGGCTGTACGGAGAGGATAATCAGATAACTGAAGTTGGAACTATGAATCTTTTTCTTTACTGGATAAATGAAGATGGAGGTAATTCACTCAGATTTCAGCTCTTTGCTCTTTGTCACTCATTTTCAATAGGTCTGGAAGGAAACGATCTAGGACCTTAGAACAAAGAATAAGTAGCCCAAGTCCAGAGGCTAAGGACTACTGTGCTTTTGTTGTTCAAGTAGAAATGAGTTTAAACTTACAGACTTTATAAAAGTTTTGGTTTTTGGCTCTAGATGTGCTTATTATTGAGATGTCAACTTAAGGAATTTAAATCTCCACAATTTGAAGATTTGTAGCCTTATCCTCTCTGCCATCTTCTTAACAGCTTTACTATCTGAATTCCCTTGCATTTGGAGATAGGTCTCAGATCAATTCACCATATACTGTGTGTATAAAATGTAATAACAAGCATCGTCTACTGATTCTACTGATATGAGACTTAGTATATTCTCTTGCTAGAAGTCTTTTAACAACTGATGCCCTTTCTATATATTTTGATAATACATCAGAAGCCTTCCAGATTTACTCTGGAGCTCAGTTTGATTAAAACACATTCTTGTTAAGGACAAATTGATCGCTTTTAGGATTGCACTTAGATTCTGGTTCATTCAAGACTGTTAATATGTATGTACTATAAAAATCAGTATTTCTGTATTACCTAAATTATCCTGAATGCTCATTATCTTTCTTTTCTATTTCTCTTTTAATTAGTTGGCAGAGACCATAGAGGTTTAGTGAAGTGTTGGCAATGTCAGTGTATTGTATTAAATGGTCAATCGTGGGGAAAAATACAGATAGATGCACTTTTTCCATTAGAATTTTAATAGTCACAACAATATTTAACTATATTTTTAGACTTATTTATGTTCTTGGGCTGTTCATTTCACAGTACTGAGTGTAGAGACTAGAAATATAAGTTCCCAAATGCTTATAAAACCTGAGTGTTCATTTCAATTAAAATTTTAAATGAAATTTGTATTTTAAAGTAGCTACAGTAACTTCTATTGCTCTTTTGTTTCTTGGCTACTCATAGAGGAAAGTGGTGATTCAGATGTGGCTGACTTCAGAGCTCTGCACTAATTTGAGCGTTAGTGGCAGAGACTAGTAAGATGAGCCTTATATTCCAGTCAGAGGTAGAATAAACAGAAGGTGTGGTGAGTACACCTTGTCCTACGATTGATCATTCGTAATCCTTGGCATCTACAGGTCATGCCGATTCTTCCTTTCCTGTTGTTTATACTTGGCACTATTTAAAAACAAACTTTATGCTGGAATATTCGTGATTTCTAAATTTGAGTCATTTCATATGACATACATCAAAAGCTATGCTTGAAAAATGGGAAACAGCTAACGTTGCGCTCTGTATTTAGGAGATAATAGATCGATTCAACTCACTCCTCCCACCACTCCAACACCTTTGCCCCCCCCCCCAAAGGAAACCACACAATCCTAAACAAAAACAATTACGTCATACAGAAGCGGTACCATCATTATTTGTGGATGGGAGGTGTCAAGATTTAAGTAGTTTGAATCAGAGCTACATGATTTAACCAGGAACACAAGAAGCTTGTCCTGGTGAAAAACTACCCCTCATCCAAACAATAATCATGAACCATTTACACCATCGCTTTTAAAGGTCAGACTAGAAATGAGTGAATTTGTCTTTTGACTCTTAGAAAACACACAAGACCTTAAGAGTTGCTGTTCACATTATGGTTGCCCGAGATAGCTTTAGTTTTAATGCTCTTTCAGCTTTAGGGTGTTCACCTAACAGATCAAATAAAATATGAAGTAAGGGGAAAAGAAATGGAATGAGTGTTTGGACAGTACTATGAGAGAAGTCAGAAGAATGTAAGGAATAACCTTTGGGCTAAAAACAAAAGAAGACATTGAAAGAACTCTACTCTGACTTTGATTTATACCATGTGGCTTTAGGAAAATACAAAGGATAATGAGTTGAAAATCAACAAAATATTGATTTTCATAAACTTTACCTATCGGTGTGAGTAGAGTTCTTTCAGTAAAAACCTACCTTCTGGGGTGCCTGGGTGGCTCAGTTGGTTAAGTGTCTCACTTTGGCTCAGGTCATGATCTCAGTTCGTGGGTTCAGGCCCCATGTCGGGCTCTGTGCTGACAGCTAGCTCAGAGCCTAGAGCCTGTATTCAGAATCTGTATCTCTCTCTCTCTCTCTGACCCTCCCCTGCTCGCACTGTCTCTAACTCTCAAAAATAAACTTAAAAAATTAAGAAAAAAAACCTACCTTCTTTCTATGAGCACCCACGCTCATTGCCCCTTTGGGACGAGATGGCTACTGAAGAAAGGTGTATAAAATAGATAATCTGTGTTCACAGCACAGTGCTGTGCCCAATAACTACCTGTGGCACTTGGCCTATAACTCATGTGGTTTTGGCTCTCGTAACAGCAACCCTGGTGGTAAGATTACACAGCACTGATTCTCTGTTTTACTGTGTTGGTGAGTAATTTAACATACACATTTGCTATTCACTGTTGGGACAGTTTTATTACCTTGCACTGGACTCTGGAGCTTTCCTGAGAATAAGACCCAGTTGTGTGGTTGAGTTTAGAGTTAGTCTGGGAGAATGATCATGACAGTGAATGTTGATGTCCCTCAGTCTGCTTAGGTGCCACGAGCCTTCTCAGACATCACCCACTTACAGACTGTTTGGAGCTTTCTTCCCTTGGATGTGGCCGTGCCTTGCTCTGTCACTGCTTTCGTCTTTGCTTGCTTACCCATTCTCAGTATGGCTTTCTTTGGGCATCATAATAAATTGCAAACTCCCTCCGCTGTCACGCCTAGCTTTCCCCATTACCTTCCCTCTTTTTTTTTCTTTTTTTTTTTCCATAGTAACATACTATTTAACATAATAATTGTTTGCCTCTACCTATTAGAAAGTAAACAGGGGTTATGTCAGTTTTGTTCACTGCTTTATTGATAGTGCATAGATAAGCCACACGGTCCTACCTCAATATATATATCTGTTGAGTAAACAATAACTGTGCTGATGGTATGTGGGCACTCATACAAACCCACATTCCTGGTTTGTATTAGAAATTGACTCTGGGATGTCACAGATGCCTCCTGCCATTATTGCTTCTAAATTCTTCTTCATCTCCTAAAAATGATTTCTATGTCAAAAACAAGTTGTATTTGTAGGCTCTGTTTTCCTCATGTTGGGCAATCTGGAGCTAGTTCTGGCTCTCATAAGCATGTTTGTGGTTGCAGAGGAAAATGAATATTTCTCACCCAAATGTTGTCATGTCATCATCTCTGTCTGGCAACCCGAGAAACAGATGTTCTGTGTCCTGACCTTAGGCTAGTGGTTACAGTTTTGGGTGTTAAGTATATTTCACAGAACTGCACTTGCACATGCAAGGCCGTTGTTTTTATTTAACTTTATGTAGCCTTAGAGCTCAGCAAGCTTTAGGGAAGGTCCGGTTTGGGAGGCACTGGAAGTATGTTTGTCTGTATGTGTGGAGTGTGTGGGCATGCACACACACATACATAGAGATCCCTACATTTATGTATCCAGCTAGCTAGCGATTGCAAAACACAGGTTTATTTTGAGATCAACACTTCTAAACATGACAAAGAGTAGCCCTAAGAACATTGCCAAGAACAAATTTCCTTCTTTCCAGAAAGCGGTTTTCGGCAGATGATTTTTAGAAACAAACTTCAAAAAAATCATACTGCTGTCTCTGAGCAGAGGATTATTCATTCATTTATTTATTTTTATTCAGAAACACTTATTACATACCACCCAGGGCCAGGCATAATGCCAAGTTTTGGCGACACAGGCATGAATATAGAGTTTTGGTCTTCCAGACAGCCTGCTTGCTGGGGACGCCTGATGTAACCATAGGGGAGCAGGTGATCCCAGACCACAGTATACGAAAAGAAAGGACAGTGGCCCCAGTGTTGAGATGCTTAAGTTCTCATCCTGACTGTCCCCCAGTGTCACCAATCTTGCAAGTCATTTATGGTTAAATGACTCTGTAAAATAAGGATTATATGAGGTGACTTCTCAAGTCCTCTTTAGCTGCTTAAAGTGGCTTGGGGGTGGAGCACTTGGTTGGCTCAGTTGGTAGAGCATGTGACGCTTGATCTCAGGGTTGTGGGTTCAAGCCCCAGTTGGGTGTAGAGATTACTTAAAAATAAAATCTTTAAAGAAAATAAAAATAAAAAATAAAATGGCTTGGCAGCACATAAAGATACTAGTGTGATTTCTACAGGTTTTGCTACCTGGTGATCCTTTGAAGCGTGCCTGGTATATTCCTCTGCAAACACATAAGTAGCGCATGTGCTACAAGTTTCAACATCTGTATAAAGTGATTTAAGATTTAAATTTCTTCCTAGATTTAGATTCCTGGGTGCCAGATGTGGGGAGGAGAAGGGAATATTGAGCACCAGACCTTTTCTGTAAGGAGAGCCTGTGCGGTTGTTGGATCACACAGACTCATGTAGACACATCATCATGCCAGCCCTCGTGTTGGTTAGGGACGCAGGTCATCATTCTCAGAGATGACCAGTGTCTCACCTTGGCTCTCTGTGAATCAGCCATGGAGTTTTGTTTTGGTTTTCAGATTTCTTTTTTTTCTTATTTTTTTTTTCCTTGTTAGCCACATACATCCTTGGACCCATCCTGAGTCCATTAGCATTTGAATTTCAAAGGGTGAAGGCAACATCTCCATATTTGATGTGGATAGGCCTCCAGGTTTGAAAATCACTGTAGATCGACTTGTCTACGAAGGGCAATCTAGAAGTAGTGACCAACCTGAATAGGCATCTATACACACTTCTTGAGGCTGGGTTCCTGCACAGTATCCTTACCTGCGTTGGTAATGACCAGTGTTCCTGAGTAAGATCTATCCACATGATTCTAATTACTAGTCAGTGTTAATCCTCTAAGGTTAATTTTGACTTCAGAACTTTCCTTTTACTGTTTGTCAGTGGAACACCATCTCAGTTTTTCCTAGTTAGGGATAAATTGAAGATGATTAGATGAGTGACCTGTGTTCTTCTTCCTTTTTTAAATGAAGATCTACTTGAAGGGTGAATCAGTTTGGGGAATTAGACAACGCAGAACAGTAACATCATCTTCATGTTTATTACTAGCAAAGTTGCCAGAAACAGTTTTTAAAGACGGTTGTTGATAGAAGGCACGGCTACTGTAGTTAAAGTTTGAAAATCTTCCAATTTCTACTTGACAGAAGAAGAACTGGCAACTCCTCCGCTAGATGGCATCATCCTTCCAGGAGTGACGAGGCAGAGCATTCTGGACCTGGCACGCAAATGGGTGGGTGCCTTTCACATGAACCACTTTATAAGCATGAAACAAAAAGTCATCGCAATAAGCCCCGCTTAGCGTTGAAATAATATTCTGTAGTTCCATCCAGTGTTATCTAATCTTTAATTCTCAACTTGTGTGGAATGAATTCTTCTAGAAGAACTGTCTTGGTAAGACCAATACATAAGTGATGTGTATAGGAAGGGCAGAGAGAAAACAGTTTGGCAAGTTATCCTAGTGAAGCAGTATTCCAGTGCTGATTGTGAGCGCTGTAGCACGTGTCTCCTACCAACTCACCTGGTTTATACCTCATGTGCTTCCATTCCACCAGTCCTGAACTTTCTAAATCTAAGTGTGTTGTTTCCAATTGGCAATAATTGGTAGTTCTTCCTTTCCTCTATTTATCCCAGCGTAACCATGCTAGTCACAGAAATTAAAGAATTTTACTGACATACAAATGTTTACTAACATAACATTATTAGTTTGGCTGCCTTTTTTCTCCCTCCTCCCTGCCCCCTGTCCTCCCCAATTCACATACATGCTTATTTTAAAGTCAAAACACTCAAGCAAATGTAGTTGTTTTCAGTAGAGTTTCTCATCCGTGTGACACAGGCAAGCATGTTAAGCCATTTGGTATTGAAATGACATTTATAACATACTCAAGATGAATATTGGATGAGTTGGATATCTGGCAAAAGTTCTTGGATGGAACTTTTGACCCATGTGTTAAAATGGTCTCCAAGGGACATGAAAAGACTTTGAGCATGCTGTGGTCAAACAGTATTAATAGGACAAATGTTTAGAAATGCACATATTATCTAAGAGAGTACTAGCACACTTTCTCCAAAAAAGCTTTGGAAGTAAAGGAAATGTGCTATAAATAATCCTACAAAACCCCGGAGTAGACAAGACCCAACTGCCACATGCTGGCTGGCACATTGGGCATGACATTTACAAACTGTTGGTATAATTTCAAACAGCTTGCCCTGTCCTAAATATGTTTGCAGTTGGAAAGATGTATTTTCGAAGCTCAGTAATTTTTGTTTTATTAAAGAAAAAAATCAACCAAGTACAGAAGGTTTGATGACAAGTTGCAAGTGGAAATGCTTTCCCACACTAATGATTTGCTAGCATGAAAAATAGGTTATTATGGAGGAAGTTTTTCCTTGACTCCTTAGCTGTAATTTATTTTAAAAGCTATTTTAAAACAGTAAGACATAAATGCCAAGAGGCATGTGGGGGTTACCATTACTTGCCAGACAGGGGAAATTGTCCAAAGATAAGTAAGGGTGAGCAGAGGAAAAACAATTCTGTTTATTTACAAGAGATCTTTTTTCTTTTCCAGAATACAGAGTTCATCTTGTTTTCGGTTAACTTGGCTGATTTTCGGGAATTTATTTATTTATTTATTTACCTTTGAGTGACATAATTGAAATTCCAGACTGAGATAAACTGAAACTTGCAAAAAGCCATATTTCTATTGCAGGAATATTTTCCTGCTCTTCCAAATCATACTTACAGCATGATGCCTTCTTCTCATATTTTGAATCTTGCCAAGGGCTGTGAATTTCATTTTTTATTTATTGTGGATCCGTGAGTTTTAAAAAATACTCTCCTTAAAAAAAATTAAGGGCAACAAAGGATGGATAGGTTTTTTTTTTTTAATAAGATGAGACAAACCCTGAACTTTGACCACTAACATAAAAGAATGAGAATTAAACAGACTGAAGAATGAGTTTTAAATGGATCATTTAAGCAGATAGCTTAAAAGCATCAGCTTCCGCCGCCCCCCTCCGCCGCCCCAGTTTCGTATCTTTGAGCAAACAAAATGTTCAAATCGTTCAGCAGAAGTCGAAGAGGCTATGCCAATAATTCTGTAATGAAACTCAACCCAATAGGATACTAAAGAGAAACAAGAGTATTTCTGCTGTAAGGACAACTGAATCAGTGAATTGAGGAAAAAAATGAAATGTCCTGTGCAATTTCTCAAAGTCCAAATATACTTTCAGTGTTTTCAAATAATGAAATAGTTCACATAGTTAAATTCAGTCTGTGTTTTCACTCCATAAAAGATGTAGTAGAGAGAGAAAGAAATATAGAGCCAGTAAGATCAGCCCTGAGTTCAAATTCTGTTTCTGCCTTTTGCTAGCTCTGTGGATTTAGAGACGTCACTTAACCTCCCTTTGAACCTTAATTTCTTCATCTGTATAGTGGGGATGATAATACCCATCTTAAAAATGAGAGAAGTGGGCATGCCATGGATGCTGAAAAAATAGTAGCTATAATTATTATTATTATATAGGAATATGTTCTCTTTTATGATAAATAGGGTTCAAGACACTGTTAACATGGAACACACATTAAGTAACACTTAGATTGCCTTATCTTGTGAGACTTTAGGCATGACAACAAATAAAAGGCCAAAAAAAGCTGGCATGCATTGAAATATGCTATGTATTTATAGAGATGATATACTCTTATCATCTTACTCTGTTCATCTCGTTTAGCAATGCTGCGACCTCCGAGTAGATTGCTTAACACCTCAGCGTGTTTACCCATAACATGGTGGTGCTCTCTTCAGCTTTCCCTCGGAAGATGATTCTCACATGATTTGAGTTCATTCAGAGTGTCAAGTAGAAAGGTTAAGAACTGCAGGGCTTTTTTTGCATGCCTTTTCCTTGCAAATATTAATATTCCTATTTTTTATATTCCCAACAGGGTGAATTTAAGGTGTCAGAGAGGTACCTCACCATGGAGGATTTGACAAAAGCCCTGAAGGGGAACCGAGTGAGGGAGATGTTTGGCTCGGGTACAGCCTGCATTGTTTGCCCGGTTTCTGATATACTGTACAAGGGTGAGGTAAGAGACGATTTCTTCACCTTCTGTCATTTCCAAGCATTTGCCTATAATTTATTCAGTTCTTTAAACGTGTGAATGAAATGGTAGTTGGACCCAAGATGCAAAGGATTTTTTTTTTAATAACTTGGCAGTTTGTCCCAATGGACCTGTATTACCGAATTACTCCCATCTTACCAGCGACTTTGTGTCAGCTCCAGTATGGGAGGCAGTCAGTTTTGTCCCTGGAAATGTATCACATCTGCCGTATGTCATTTAGGGATTGGAGATGTGCCAGTAAGCTTCCATTCTTATTTCTTTCTTTTAGCTCAGTAAGAAGGTTCTACAAGGAGTTAGATTTCAATTTCTGTTTTCCAAAAGTTCTCCCAAACTACTACAGTAGTAATGGCAAACAGTTATGGAAAATTTGTTTGAATGATTAGCTCCTACATTTATTATCATTATTGCTGCTGCTGTTGTTATTATTACTCAGACCATTTTATGAAAAATTTTCATAAGCTAAGTTGGTACTAAATCCTCCAAAAAAAATTCAGTCATTTGGTTGGAAGAAATGTTCACTACTCCTAGTGAAGTAGTCAGATTTTATATGTGGTATATTTTCACTCTTTTTGTTAGTTTTGTTGTTGGGGGGGGGGGGTTTGGGGGGGGGTTGTTTTTGTTTGGTTTTTTGCTTTCCCCTTTATCACAAAGCTCGAATATTAAACATCATCATCTAACTTTATAGCTTAAAGGCCTGTGGGTATTATTCTTAGGATGTGAATTGGATTAACCTAATCATATTAAATACAAATTTGATTGGTTTTTGAATTTAAAATAAATAAATAAATAAAATAATTATTTTTCCTCGGTGATTTTCCTTTTCCACTTGTAATGGTGGCTGCTTCATTGCTTGAGATTTTCTAACTTGCTTGTAAGGAGTGGCTTTTGACATGATTCAATCTACGGATTGTTTCAAGGGAGAAATATTTTATTATGTAGCAACACTTTTACTGATCATAAAGCTACTGTTGCATGTTTTATTACTGTAGTAGCTAGGTAAATGTATTATTGGTCCACTTTTTTAATGAACTACAGTTGTCATGAAGTCAGATTTTTTTTAAGTACAATGAATTCACCTCTAGAAATAAGTTTATAAAGCTCAATGTTTTTTTAGTGGTCTTGTTTCAGAGGGCATTCAGAGCCAAAGGTACATCTAATTATCCTATTATCCTAAAGAGCATAAGAAGAAAAGTGACAGGGTGGGCCCTGTACTAAAATCAGACTATCAAAAGCCTGCAAGCCAGCCAGGCAGGAATGGGCATGACTCAAATGTAAATTAGGGGCAGGAAGTCTCTCAGCCCCCAATGTAATGATGCTGGCCTGCATTGTGGAGGTTTGGCTTGGAACAGTCATAGGTTTAGAAGCCCCTTTTGTGAAGGCATAGACTTGCTTTCATATATGCCCCTGCAATGACTTGCTTTAATTTGTGGCAGAAGGTTTTTGAGTTCTCATTTCCTGCCAGAAGAGTTAGGTAAGGAAGCCAACCATTCATCCTATAGATTCTCAGAATCCTGAGAGAGGTAGGATTCTTTAGGTTTAGCCACTATTTTAGGTATCCCTAGCTTCTCTTTGGTTCCTCAAATCAGCCTGAAGACCGGCATATAAACCAGCTGTGCCCTAGAATCAGTTGGTAGGCAAGAAATAAACTATCATTGGCTAGTTTGTTTTTATTCAAATTCAGAATGGAAAAGAGTTTTTGGCATAAGGGGCTGGCATGTGTGATCAGTTTATCATAGTACCATTCCTTATTTCAGTAGGATTGTCTTCATACAGTAGCATTGCTGACTGTCTTACTTATTGCATACGTGGATATCCTCCAATTATCGTGCCTGTGATATTCTTTCATAGACTTTACAGATCCCAACTATGGAGAATGGTCCTAAGCTTGCAAGCCGGATCTTGGACAAATTGACTGATATTCAAGTAAGAGTTTCTTTTCTTTTTTTTTTTTTTTTTTTTTTTTAAATGTCCTCTTATTTCAATCAGAACTTAAAACCAAATCATATTTCAGTGGAGAGAAGAAAGTAAACACTGCCATTTGGGGTTAACAAATCCAATTTGTAGAATAAAGCATGGAAGAAAACTATTACCTGTGATTCCAACACTGAAATATAACCATTGTTAATTTTTGACATCTCAACTTACAATATTTTGTGTTTATATACTTTTAGAAATATACTTTTAGAAATTTTTTTCTAACAAAATAGTCATGTTAAGGAACTGAGGACTAGTCATTCAGCATCTAAGACCACATCTTTCTTTTTCAATTATTTTATGCCTGTGGGCATGGAAAATAGTTTCAAAATTATCCTCTTACAAGATGGCAAATTGGTGCTGTCAACCAAGCTATGGGTGCCCGTTTCTGTCCAAGGAAAGTAATTTAAGTAATTATTGAGGAAAAAGCATAGAATTGCATCATGTTTTACATTTGATCTCTTTGACATTACATGGAAACAGGGATATTTTGTAAGAAGTTCTCTGGTAAATTGAAGAGAGCAACAACAACCAAAACATCCCTCAAGATTCTTGCCACTGTGACCTAGGAGGGGTTTCTTCTTAACCACAGATTTGATTTTCATTCAACTTCTGTATTTCTGTATGAGTAAGAACCTCTGAGGTTGAGTACTCATTCCCCTTGGCTAATTTTCCATAGAATTCCATGGATTTTAGATTGCCCTCAAAACACCTCTTACAGTGGGGAGCATTTCAATTTTTGGGGATTTTTTGGTCCTCTTTCTTTTTTCAAGCGAAAAAAAAAACCACTTTTGTGTTACTTAACCAGAGTTCAGCATGGAGAACATTAGCCATATTGTCATTGTTTCTTTTCTTTCGCATTGCTCTTTGCTAATCTGATTCCTCACCATTGTATTCACCTTTGTGCCTGCTATTGGGGTCATCTCTGTTCTCCAATTGGCTCTGCTCTCTCCTTCTTCCTGCCTTTCTGTACCTTCTGCAGTTTGCCTACTTGAGAAGGTATTGGCTGTCTTTCAAGATACATCTCCTTGAGGAACCTTTAAAGTCTCTCTTGAACAACATCCCTTTCCCCCAGTACAAATACATATTCATCCACTCAAATATAACTTCTTCCTCCAGCTTCCAGAGTATCCGGGTTCCATATCACATATGGCCTTTAAGCTGTATTCTAATTAGACACACACTTGTCTTTGTTCTAGGGTTGTTTGAATGTAGGAATTGTTTTACTCCCTTCTTGTAACCCTGGTATTCTGTACAGGGCCTGGGCTATCACACACACTCGAATGTTTCTTGATTAAATGAATAAAGGAACGAATGGGTGAGTGGTATACCACAAGATACTGAAGAACAAAAATGTGTTGCTCTTGTATTTAAACACATTCTGAGGAAAGGTGGGAGGAAGGTCTTGAATAATGTCAAATAACTTTTTTTTTAATTGTTTTAAATGTTGATTTACTTTTGAGAGAGAGAGAAAGAGAGACAACGTGAGTAGGGGAGGGGCAGAGCAAGAGGGAGACACAGAATCTGAAGCAGGCTCCAGGCTCTGAGCTGGCAGCACAGAGCCTGACATGGGGCTCGAACTCAAGAATCGTAAGATCGTGTCATAAGCCAAAGTTGGACACTTAACTGAATGAACCACCCATGTGTCCCTCAAATTACTTTTCAGGAAAATTTTGAGAGAACCTGATTAGATATTTTTAAAGTGAAATACACATACCAAGACTGCTGTCAGAATCAGATGAAGACCTGGAATCCAGGCCTTAAATATCAGGTCAAATGTTTGTGTAACTAATAGGGCTGCTTTTCAGGTTTTTAGAAAGTGGGAAGTAGTGATTACAAAGACCTGAGAGGTGGAAGTCTTTTTTTTTTTATTTGTTTATCTTATTTTTTAAAATTTACATCCAAGTTAGTTAGCATATAGTGCAATAGTGATTTCAGGAGTAGAATCCAGTGAATCATCCCCTAAATATAACCTAGTGCTCATTCCAACAAGTGTCCTTAATTCCTCTTGCCCATTTAGCCCATCTCCTCACCCAAAACCCCTCTAGCAACCCTCAGTTTGTTCTCTATATTTAAGTCTCTTATGTTTTGTCCCCCTCCCTGTTTTTATATTATTTTTGCTTCACTTCCCTTATGTTTATTTGTTTTGTATCTTAAAGTCCACATATGAGTGAAGTCATATGATATTTGTTTTCTGATGAATTTCATTTAGCATAATATACTACTTCCATCCTTGTTGTTGCAAATGGCAAGATTTCATTCTTTTTGATTGCCAAGTAATACTCCATTGTATATATGTACCACATCTTATTTATCCATTCATCTGTCAGTGGACATTTGGGCTCTTACCATACTTTGACTTTTGTCGATAGTACTGCCATAAACATTGGGGTGCATGTGCCCCTTCAAAACAGCACACCTGTATCCTTTAGTAAGTACCTAATAGTGCAATTGCTGGGTCGTAGTTCTAGTTTTAATTTTTTGAGGAATCTCCATACTGTTTTCCAGAGTGGCTACACCACTTTGCATTCCCACCAGCCGTGCAAAAGAGATCCTCTTTCTCTGCATCCTCACCAACATCTGTTGTTGCCTGAGTTGTTAATGTTAGCCATTCTGACTCATATGAGGTGGTAGCTCATTGTGGTTTTGATTTGTATTTCCCTGATGATGAGTGATGTTGAACATTTTTTCATATGTCTGTTAGCCATCTGGATGTCTTCTTTGGGAAACTGTCTATTCATGTCTTTTGCCCATTTCTTCACTGGATTAATTGGTGTTTGGGTGCTGAGTTTGATAAATTCTTTATAAGATTTCAGATACTAACCCTTTATCTGATATGTCATTTACAAATACCTTCTCCCATTCTGTCGGTTGCCTTTTAGTTTTGCTGATTGTTTCCTTCACCATGCGGAAGGTTTTTATCTTGAAGAGGCTCCAATAGTTCAGTTTTGCTTTTGTTTCCCTTGCCTCTGGAGACATGTTGAGTAAGAAGTTGTTGTGGCCAAGGTCAAAGAGGTTTTTGCCTGCTTTCGCCTCGAGGATTTTGATGGCTTCCTGTATTATTTAAGTCTTCCATCCATTTTGAGTTTATTTTTGTGTATGGTGTAAGAAAGTGGCCCAGGTTCATTTTGCTGCATGTTACTGTCCAGTTTTCCCAGCACCATTTCCTGAAGAGACTGTCTTTATTCCCTTGGATATTCTTTCCTGCTGTGTCAAAGATGAGTTGGCCATACATTTGTGGGTCCATTTCTTGGTTCTCTACTCTGTTCCATTGATCTGAGTGTCTGTTCTTGTGCCAGTACCACACTGCCTTGATGATTACAGCTTTGTTATACATCCACAATTATGATGCCTCCAGCTTTGGTTTTCTTTTTCAGGATGGCTTTGGATATTTGGGGTCTTTTCTGGTTCCAGACAAATTTTAGGATTGATTGTTCTCGCTCTGTACAAAATGCTGGTGTTGTTTTGATAGGGATTGCATTGAGTATGTAGATTGCTTTGGGTAGTATCAACATTTTAAAATATTTGTTCTTCCAATCCATGAGCATGAAATATTTTTTCCATTTTTTGTGTGTGTCTTGCTCAATTTCTTGTATAGGCTTTCTATAGCTTTCAGTGTATAGATTTTTCACCTCCTGGTTAAGTTTAGAGAGGTGGATGTCTTAAGTAGTTTAGGAAAAAGAAAGCCCAGTGACATAGGAGCAGGATCTGTATTGATTTCAGGCCACCAAATGGAATTTCTTTTAAAATTCTGTTTTCCCCACTAGTGGCTACAGTTTTGTAAGAATAAATGACCATTAGTGGTTATTGGGTTTCTCTTTTTTTCAGTAGGACAGCTGGATGGTTTTTAGCTACATAAGAGCCCTTCCCCTTTTCCCTGCTGATATCCTGAGTTATCCTTCTCTTTGTGTGCATACTAAGTGAACATTTCCAGATTGCCATGATGACTCAGCCCCTTGACCAGCTTCCCAGCTGTCCTTGTTCCCTACTGGACACTTCTCCACGTTACAGGATTATAGAGCTTTGCAGGCCATTGCATAGGATTTAGAACAAGAAAGACAAATTGTTACCTGGTGGGCAGCACTGAGTATATTTTTATTGGCATTGCAGAAAGTAAGTGCGTAGATTGTCCTTTTGTGTTGATAAGAACTTTCTGTTGAATGAGGGGCGCCTGGGTGGCTTAGTTGGTTGAGCGTCTGACTTTCGCTTAGGTCATGATCTCGCGGTTCGTGGGTTCGAGCCCCGCGTCGGGCTCTGTGCTGACTGCCAGCTCAGAGCCTGGAGCCTGTTTCAGTCTGTGACTCCCTCTCTCTCTGACCCTCCCCTGCTCACGCTCTCTCTCTCTCTCTCTCCTCTCCTAGAAATTAATAAAACATTTAAAAAAAAAAAAAAAAAAGAACTTTCTGTTGAATGTAAAAGGTATTTTAGCAACGGCCATGTAAAATTAATTGCCATACATATGTTGGATGTGAAGTAATGAACTTGTCTTTAGTTGTGTTTTGGTTTAGTATTCTTTCTGGAATTCATGAAAGATGAAAATTCTACATATCACACTGATAGTCTTCCACATGGGCTCAGAGTACCACCCCACGGGCTCAGTCTGATTTGCCATGTTGCTTTAACCTCATCTTCGATTCCAGTGAACAATGCCAAGTCCATGTGACTTGCACAGACCTGCCAAATTCTGAAGGTGTAAGCCTGCTGCTGTGGCTCTGTAACGACCCTGATAATGACGGCCTCACCCATGCAGACATGTGTTCTTTCCCCTCCTTCTCTAGACACCTACTCCTGAGGAAAGAATATGATTTCTATCTCTGCTAACATTTGTCAGCTCTACTTTTGAATTATTTTGCCTTGAAAATTTGAATCAAGTTATTTATCATCTAACTAGAAATTTTGATTGCTAACTGCCTAGGTCTAGATACTATGAGATACCTGTATTATGACATTTCTTGGATACATCTCAGAATGCTCTAATTTTAACATAAAAGCATAAATTACAGGATGGGGGGTCAATCTTAATATATATTATGAAGGGTCTTAGAGTGATACGGCCTACGACTCATAACCAAAATAGATTTTTGACTGTTTATAAAACTGGAACAACTAATTGAAAGCAAATTGACTTTAATTGATGAGATTCAAGATGAAATTATGGTGGTCATGAATTACAATAGTGTAGATCTGCTAAAATGTCAATACAATGACACTCAATTATTATTAATGGCATAAATATTTAATGTATTAATGGGAATACATGTAAGAGAAATAAAACACATATTTTGATCTCACCTTAAGTTATGTTGTACCATACATAAATCAGGCAGAATTTGGGAATTTTTGTCTAGCATTTATCATGAATCAACAATTAATAGCGGGAAGCCACACTTTTGAGGCAACTCTGATAGATTGGGCTTCCTTCCTTCTCCTTTTTATGTAAACCAAAAGGCTGTTAGTAGACCCATGCTTGGCTTCCAGTATTTTTCCAATTTGATAGATTCTGCTCTCAAGGTCTTTAAAGCTCTTTAAGAGGAACCCAGCACATGGACAATGTAACATAGGAGAAATAGCATCAGATAGAGGCAGGAGCCCTGGGCTTCTGATTAAGAGTTATCTAGAGCCTTATTCTCCTTGTATGTAGAATAAGAAGCTTGGCTTTAAAAGCACTTTGCTCTTCATACTTGATTTTTAAGCAGGAGAAATTTTCTGCAAAATAAATCTTTCTTGGAACCCAACATACAAAACTGATTAAAGTGGAATTGTTCTCAAGTAAAATCCAGAGCTCCACTTATGTTACTCATCCTTGTATTTAATTAATTTCTTTTTTAAAGGTTTTATTTTTAAGTAATCTCTACACCCAGCATGGGGCTCGAACTTATGACCCTGAGATCAAGCGTCACATCCTCTATCAACTGAGCGAGCCGGGCTCCCCAAATCCCCTACAGTTTAGATGATCATTAAAGTTCTTTCCAATTTAGAAATGCTTATGTTTTATATAAATTTCAACTGAAGTTTTACTGCGACTGAAAAGCCAATTCATGTGAAAAGGAAACATCATTTGAGTAATTTAGGCAAGCACATGGGGTAGCAGACTCAATGGCATGCTACTGGGTGGGAGGGAAGATATGTTCCAAGTCCATCTCCACACACACAGCTATGTGGACATGTGGAGGGAAGTCCAAATGGTAGTCAAGAACATGTAATTTGGTGTGACAGAGACCTTTGGCTAGGATCTGGGCTCTGCCATTTACCAATTTCCTGAGTAAGTTTTTTTAATCTCCCTAATGCAGTTTTTCTCATCCATAAAATGAGATCAATAATGGCACCTACTCTCTGGGGTTACTGTGAGGATAGACGTAGTAGTAAGTCTTTAAAGCTCTTGGCACCATTGCCTTAGCTTGCAGTACTCGCTCAACGAGTGAGAGTTCCTTTAAACACAGATGTTTGATGAATGAATGAATGCATGCATGAATGAATAAAAGAACAAATGAATCAAAACTAGCTTTCTACTGCTGACATCTGGAATGCCTATGTTTCATTTAATTGTTTTTAGTATTAAAATTCGGGGCACCTGGGTGGCTTAGTCGGTTAAGCGTCCGACTTTCGCTTAGGTCATGATCCCGTGGTTTGTGGGTTCGAGCCCCGTGTCGGGCTCTGTGCTGACTGCCAGCTCAGAGCCTGGAGCCTGTTTCAGTCTGTGACTCCCTCTCTCTCTGACCCTCCCCTGCTCACGCTGTCTCTCTCTCTCTCCTAGAAATAAATAAAACATTTAAAAAAAAAAATTTAAAATTCAAGTTTGTGACAGCAAAGTATTTGGAGATGCAAATAATCAAATTCTGATTGTGATATAGTTCCATAACTTTTGAAGGAATAAGAAAAATTGAGATGCTAACATAACTTGAATGACTTTCATTTACAGAACAGAGGGTTTGTCAATTTGATATTTTGTCCAAGAACACAAAACACTCTTGAGTAAGGGGTTTTAGAGCTGTGATTCTCAAACTTTGCTCTTGTTAGAATTCCCCAGAAGTGCTGGTTGAAGCATGGTTGCTGGAACCCATGCCCAGTAAAGTCTGAGGTATGGCTTGAGAATTTGCATTTCAGACATGCCGCCTGGTGATGCCAGTGCTCTGGGTCTGGAGCATACACTCTGAGCATCGCTTCTTTAGAGTAAAGATAATTGTCATTAAATTTAACTCCGTTACTTTATTTGGAAAGCAGAAGCTAAATACAGAATGGTGATGAAAAGGCGTTACTTAGAGACTTATACCAGCTATAAATTTGAATTGAACCATAATTATAAAACTTGTGATTCTCAAAAAAAAAAAAAAAACCAACTTGTGATTCTCTCCAGGTATGTGATTGTTTCTCTCTAATCCTATTTTTAACATGAATATGCTTTTAATGTTCAAAATAGGAGCAGACCTTTTGTATAAGATTGGTTGTTTTACTAAATTTATTTGTAAGTGATTCTTGCACTGGTAAAGTTTACACTTAAACATGTTTTCTTGCTTTCGTTGTAGTACGGAAGAGAAGAGAGCGAGTGGACAATCACAGTATCCTGAATGGAAAATACACGATATCATTTGTGTGCTATTGAGACAGACCGTCAGAGTTGAATTACAATAGATTTCTCTAGCTACCTGTTTTTCATTGTGCCTAATGTAGTTTGTATTATCAGTTGTTACCAGGGTGATTTTTTTCCTCATGCCAGAGAAAATGAATTGCAATCATCAAGTGGTATTTTGCAAACTCAGTGTTAAAAGCTTCTCTTCGAAAGATGATAATGTAAGCCATATAGCATAGACTTTTCCTCAATAATCTTAGTGCCTCCCTTAATACTTTACTCAGATACAAAAATATTTTATTCCTTAGCAGCATAAGTTATGTTCTGCTCCTCAACCAAATGAGTGTCTTTGTGTTGGAAAACTGATCTGAGTAAATTTCATGGCTAATGTTTCCTGTGGCATTATCTTCATCTTCAGAAAATGGCTGTGGTTTTTGTTTTTGTTGTTGTTGTTGTTGTTGTTGTTTTTTAATAATGAAGACTTTGAAAAGCTGGTATTTCTCCCTTCAATTTTTCTTTGCAGTCCCCCTAAATCTATCTTAAAGAGGAAATCTCCTTTCTTCTTGATGTCAGTCTCCTCTAGGCTGTCCTTGTGCATCAGCAGGACCTGTGCACATTTCCACCACTGTCCTTTCCACATTGTATTGTAATTGGCTCTTTGTCAGGCCCCAACTCAAGACTGAGGCTCTTGTGCCTTTGAGATCTTTGTATCCCGCTGCCTGGCACGTAATGGGTACTCATTAAATAATGAATGAATGAACATTTAGCTTCTATAGAAGTATATCTTCTTTGTTTATATATTATGAAACCTCTTAACTAAAATGTGTGGTTGATTCTGACATTGTGTACATTTACCTCATGTTGTCTTTCTTTTCCAGGGACTGCTAAGTCATTAGAGATATTCAGAGGCATAGTTTGTTGGAAGGATTATTTCATGTTTGAAGACTGCCTTGGAATTGAAATAGCAGCTTTAGAGAGGTCGTGGTATCATACCAACCAAATGGAAATGACCTCTATGAAGTGTTAAATACATATATGTTAAGTGTTAAGTACAAAATAAATAATCACATTTAGCTTTATGGTAGAAAGCAGAGCAGTATACTTTGGTATACCTCATTTC
The DNA here is from genome assembly GCF_003009895.1 of Hyaena hyaena. Classification (NCBI taxonomy): domain Eukaryota; kingdom Metazoa; phylum Chordata; class Mammalia; order Carnivora; family Hyaenidae; genus Hyaena; species Hyaena hyaena. The sequence goes on along the minus strand of NW_024081634.1, from coordinate 162,933 downwards.
TGTTGAATGGGGATTGGAGGAGCACATGGTTAGGGTACAGGGAGAGTGAGTCTAGATGGATGATCTTTTCTTCATTTAGGAGCCGTGAGTTAAAACTGAATCCTGGTTTATTTAGGGGAAGGTCAGTCAAACCTTGCTAGAAAACATCTACCCCTGGAAGGTCAACTCTTCAACATTATATTTTGGTTTCCCTCAGTTCTAGTAACTTTCATCTTGCTGATCATATTTCATTCTCTTTTCAGAGCAAGGGGGGAGAAAAAAGACATTCTAAAAGTTTGATGTGTTAGAAAAGTTTCCTTAAGGCATTTAGCAGCACATAGCAAATGGGGCTTTGATTCTTTTCTAAGACTTTTGGCCATAGGGTCCTTTTAGATAGGAATGGTAAAATGAAGATTAGGGAAGTATATAAGATGAAAAGGAATAATAAAAATGTATTTTAGGGGGCTTTTCATTGGCGATCTGAAGTCTTGGAAGTCTGTTCTTTTCAGGTCTCAGGTGCTTTAACTGTCCTCTGCACACTTCACCAACTAGTATTCGAAGGGTATGCATTTGCCTCAGTTAAAGCCTATGACCTCGTTTTTAGTGCAGTAGTCTAGAAAGAGTTACGTGTAATTCCAACCTGTCATGTAGCACTCATAACTAGACCTTCATCCCTATGAGAAACGGAAATCATTTGTTTGCCATAAATACATTTCATACTTTGCATCTCTAACTTTAGTGTGGCAACACACGTCCCTTGTAAAAGTTAGAGAACAATATGTCTTGACATTATGTCTCTGATTTCTTTCATCAGACCTTAAGAGCATTTTAAGCCCTTTCTTCCAGATGGAATGAAAACTAAGGATATACATTTTAAAAAACTGGAGGTCTCCTAAAACCGAGAAAGCACAATCTGCCATTCTCTTAAGTAATAAGACAGAAAATTGACCTTGACACTAACTTGTTAAATAGATTTAAAAGGAACATCTGCACATCTTTTTTCCTTGTGCACTATTTGTTTAATTGCAGTGGATTAATACAGCAAGAGTGACACATTATAACTAGGCAATTATCCGTTCTTCAAGACTTAGTTATCCTAACACTAATTGATCATTTATGGTGTAAGATAGTCTAGCATTAGGAACATGTGAGGCTAATCTGCTCAAAAAGATCAACAAATTAATATTGTTGCTGATATTTGCATAATTGGCTGCAATTATTTAATGTTTAATTGGGTTGATCAAATGAGATTCAACAATTCACATGTGCATGAATATAAACAGAACTGGTGGCACTTAGAATGATAATGATTAACTTATTTTGCATGTTCTCTTCCTCCCACTTTTTTCAGTTTTTACATTTCAGACCAAGTTTGTCAGCTTTTTCCTAAACACATTGGTAGGAACCAGGATTTTAAAATGAAGTGTTCAGCCATAAACATAACTTGAGCATTTCCTAAAGATATTTTCTATTAGAATCTTTTTTTGGTCACAGTCATTTATTAAGGATTCAAATCACGATACCTCAAAAGAAGCATCAACTGCAGGGGTGTGTACCATTCTCTGAAGCACCGGCAGCTGGTAGGAATGAAATAAACTAACAATACCTGTTTTAACCTTTTCTTTCAAAAGTACAAAGGAAAAGTGAAAGAGAAATAAGAGAATGAGAAAACTTGTTAGGGAATCATGTTATTTTCTCCCTGGTAAACACCCTCTATTCTTTTCGCAAAATATTGCCCTAAGGAAAAAAAAAATGACTGATGATACCAGCAAGAAAGCACAGCGTAACACCACTTACATGATATGCAGCATAGCACTCCTCAGGTTTGGGGAAGCCTGCATGAGATGCCCCAAGATCAATTCTATTGCTTTATGTAATTGTACCTAAACGAGGGGTCTTGCTTCCCTCAAATCAGCACTCTTGAACACTTGAGGCAATTAATGAGTAGATCTTGGTCCAAAGAATTGTAGGAGCCTCTTACTAAAGCAGTGAAGTGAGCTCCACTTTAGGGGGTTTGTGCTGTAAAATCAGCTGCCAGAGTACGCTTATGTATTCTCCCCATTCCCACTCAGTGCTCAGTTATTGTATTCTTTTTCCTTAAAAAGTTCCTTTGTAAAAGTATATGTTCAGTTTACCATTACGATTGGGGAACATGTATTTTAGGCAGAAAATGACAATACATGTTCGCTTGTTATTTATATTTTCTAAAATATTGAGGGCAATCAATATTCATCAGATGGACTAAAGCAAAGGGTGTAGATAGGGGTCAGAGAAACATTGTAAGGCTCACTTATTTCATATTCTGATGCTAAATGTGATCAATGAATTATTCCTTGTAATGTGGACTTATTCTTATGTGGATATGCAGAAACTTAAGCTATAAATATTAATGCTCACAAATAATTTGGACACTTCATAACACCTGTCACTTTGTTTTTTCACAAGTAGAATTTGTTTACCTGTTTTCCAGATACCTTCTCCCCAAGAGAGACAGAATACCAGCTTTTCAATAAGCATTACCTATTAATTGACAAAGATAATAGAGATTATAGTTAATTTGGTCTGTTAATTTGATAAATGTTGACTGAGTAGCCACAAATTTGCATCTAACACAGCTGGTGTAGGGATTAGGAAGTTAGTTTTAGAAAATAAATAGTATGTAGACGTTATCCTCATGGAGTTTATACTTTACTACTTAAAGTTTTAGATTAAAAAAGTGGTATTTAATGACGTTAGATAATAGGAGATGATGGCCACAACACATCTCTTATCAAGAAATCACAACGAACATTTTCTTCTCAGTTTTAAAGGAAATTTGTCCCTTTTTCCACTCCTTTCTCTAGTGCAAAACTCCTCTATAGGATTAGTTTTAGAGGTTACTCAGCCACTCTCTTGTGGTGATTCCCTGTTGGTTTACCGCTTACTGCCAACCTGCCTAGTACATTTGGTAACTACATTCTCTGGAGCAGTGTTAAATTGTCATGGTTCATCTAAAGATCATCTCAAATTACAGCATCCTTGCTGATCTTAAACTCAGATATTATTGAAAAGCCAGATATTATTGAAATAAAATGTTTCTAGAATGCGTTTTTCTGGAAAATGTCTATTATGAATCAAACTGTTTAGAGCATTAGCTTGAAAATGATGGATCCAGCTACTCAGAAAATCACAGGTAGAAGACTAATATAAGAATGACTTTTCATGGTTTGAGATTTTAAAAGAAAGGTCATTTAAAGTGTTGCAAGGAGAATTGTATTATTCATGGCCAAAACACACTTTAAAAAATTCAGAGGTGGAGGAAAGTGATTTTTCATCTTCAGTGTACATACCATATGAAAATACTTCCCAGATACTAATTTGGGGAGTTTGGTAAGAAACGTATCAACACGAGATAACAGTGTTTGTGGTAAATAATTCTCTGGGGTCCGATAGAAGTACACATATTTGCTTTAGTGAATGATTCAAATGTGAATGATGAAGGCATGAAATTCAGTATTGGAAAAAAATGAAGCGGTGTTTAAAAATCTGCTGGGTACAATTGAAGTCTTAAGTAAGTCTTACTCTGTCTGGAAGTGTATTTTTCATACCTCTGTAGACCCTATGAATAAGGCTTAAAACTTAAGTTGTATAATGTTCCAACTTACAGAATCCACTGTTGGGATGTAAGAATTGACTATAAGCTGTGGTATGAGAATGAATTAAAATATAGTTTCAATGACAGATTTCTCTGCGCATCCACTGTCACAATGGCTAGGTTCCTATTATTAAATTATTAATTAGGTTCCATTATTAGATTATGGGGCAAGAAACTTTTAATTAGAGAGGATGTCAGAAGAGGAACAACTGAAGAAGGTAGAAGAAGAAATAGAAGAAAAAAGTCAAACTTGCTTCTGTGTTATCCAGAGGAGCCTTGTCCTTATTCAGCCAGCCATAGGGATCTTTAGCTTTCAACATAGGTGCCAAATATAAATATTGCCAAATAGGAAGTGGCTAAGCATAGGGGCCAGTTCATCAGGTATTAGAATTAGGCCATGATCTTGAAGTAATAATCTGATGGTCGTGTTATGTGGAAACCACTTTACGACAAATTTAGAGAAGGCTATATTTTATAACTGCATACTCTAAGATCTATTGTGTCATTTCTTCAACCACTTCAGATTTGTGAAGCTTCTTGAGGCTGAAAAAACTAGTGACAAGGAGTAGATTGTGACTTTTGCACCCTCCCCCCCTTAGAAGTATGTTTATCACCATCTTCTTTTCCTTGGTGAAGGCTAACTGATGTGGAAATTAGTTGAATATTGCCATTTAGTTCTTAACTAAAATGTGCAACATGCTGCACTTTCCCCAGGTTAATTTCACAGTGGTCATTCTCAGGGTCAACAAAGGAATGCAAATATCTGCCTCAAATTTTACGTCATTGATAAGTCTCTGAAGAGTGCAGGAATTCTCTCAAGAGTATGGCTATAAGTAGATTTTGAATGAAGTTTTAAAAATAAGCTAGCTAATCTGTATGCATCTGTAACTTCTACAGATGTTTCCCTTTTGTGACTTATGAGAATGAGTGATTCTGAAATGGACTCAGGTGGCTAATAAACAGAGCCTAAGCCAACGTCTGAAGAGTTTGCATACTTAATAACAGTGGCTGAGAGAAAATAAGTAGTTTGAGAAAGTAGTTTTTAAATCAAAGTCCATAAATAGAAACAGGAGAATATCAGCTTAACTCTGGAATTCGTAGAATTTGTTCATTTATATCTAAATCTAATTGCAATGAAAAAGCCCAACCACTGTCTCAAATTTCTCTAGTTCTGTAGTCATTCTTGAAGTTCTCTTTAAGAAAAATCAAGTGGAAAAAAATAAACACTTTGTAAATAAGGCTTGGCTTTCATGGGAAAATTGTTTAAAGGTTACATTAAATGATTTAAACTCACTGAAAGTGTAATAGAAATGTGGAGAGTAATGTGGGTAAAGGAAACTACCTCATTCTTTGAAGGTTTTGTAAAAGCACAATTAAACATCCTAAAATGGCTTTGTCGCATATGAACCATCTGGTGTGAAAGAATTCTATATTTGTAGTGTCTAAAGGACCTGGAATAATTGTATTTTGCTGGCAATAGACACATTCTTTATTGTTTGCAGATTCCTCCTGAAATCTTTAATTACGCACTTGTTCCTGTCATCAATAAAGCAACTTAAAGGAATCCTGTTGGTGCAGTCTCTTGAAATCGGCATTTGTTGGATGTGTGAAAGTAATGCTTACTTGCTATTTTTGTGATGTTCCAAGGCTTTTGGTCACGGGAAGTAAATGTAGTGTGGTATTTTTAAACCAAAATGACATTGAGGGCGTGAAAAGAATTGAGGACACCAGAAAAACCTGTAAACCATACACCTGGGTAGAATCTAAATCTCTTTTCAAACATTTGGCTAGAAATACAGTGGGCTTTTAAGAATTATCCTTTCCCCTGGCTATGGATCTGTCTTTAGTAAAATTTAGCTTTGTCTTTGGAATTTTGCACAAAGTAAGGGGAATAGATTACTTCTTCCCGTTCATTGTCTTAGTGAATCATCTCACTGATACAACACATCCATATATGGCTAACTAGCTTTAGAATTAGACATTATATAAAATGAAAGGCAATTCCATCTAAACTCAGAGAACATCAGTGACGTGTCCTTTTAGTCAAACCAGACCTTGTATAAACTCCCCTCGTGTGCACATGTCTGAGAGAATAAAGCCAAATGCATTATATGAGGGTCACATGCTCATTTTCTTGTGATCTGCCCCAGTGATTTCCAAGTACAGCAAAACCTAAGGTTTTTTCAAGGAGTTTCTACTTAAACTGAAGTGTCAAAGTGTTTGGTGATCGTCTTCTCCCAACCCTGTCAATCTGTGACAATATTAGCCTTTATCAATATCTTTATCAAGGAGTTACATGCAGACTTTGAAAGGTCCAGGTGAAGGTTATTAGTCAAGTAGTTTTACAGCATCAATGCTCAAATCCCACAAGAGTGACAAAGATAGACTTGTCATTCCTGAGGGTGATGACATACATTCACTGGAGCTTACATGATTTATCATTTGAGACAGCAGTCTCCTTCAGGGGAGTAAGTGTCTCTTCTACATCAGTTTACTAACAAGCAAAAAAAAAAAAAAAAAAGGCTTGGAGGATCAGGCAATTTTCGATCTTTGTAATTATTTGTCTGCTAAGCTGATCCAATTTGATCGTAAACATATTTTGAAAATCAAGAATCTGATTCTACAACATGGCATATCATAGTTGCCTTCACCATGATAACTTCTCTTTTGATGACATGTTCTATTGTAGCCTGACTTTATTTATCCTGGTGATACCTTGAAGGTTCACATTCTTGTAACCAAAAAACACACGCCCTGGGTGCAGACACTCCTTGTGTGTATAGGACAGTCGCTGTGTTTACTCTCCAGTCATGCCTGCATGCAGCACAGACAGTGCTGACTGAAACCCGTGGCCATTCTCTCCAAAGGTTTTGTCACTAAGGCAAAACGATTTTTGAAAAATCTTTGACAGTAACTCATGAAAGAAGTTTAGTCACAAGACTCGGGCTGGAAGTATCCCAAATGTAGTGGAGCTATTTTTTTTTTTAATAATTTTTAATGTTTATTTTTATTTTTTTTACAAATAGTTTATTGTCAAATTAGTTTCCACATCACACCCAGTGCTCATCCCCACTAGTGTCCTCCTCCATGCCCATCCCCCCTCCCCCCCACATCCATCAGTCCTCAGTTTTTGTCAGCATTCAAGAGTCTCGCATGGTTTGCCTCCCTCCCTTTCCCCCACCATTTCCCCCCTTCTTCTCCCCCTTGTTCCTCTTTCAAGTTCCTCCTAATCCTCCTATATTTGCAAACATATGTTATTTGTCCTTCTCTGCCTGACTTATTTCGCTCAGCATAACACCCTCAAGGTCCATCCATGTTGCTACACATGGCCAGATTTCATTGATTCTCATTGCCATGTAGTATTCCATGGTATAGATAAACCACATCTTCTGGATCCATTCATCTGTTGGTGGACACTTAGGCTCTTTCCATGTTTTAGCTATTGTGGAGAGTGCTGCTATGAACATTGGGGTCCATGTGCTCCTATGCCTCAGCATTTCTGTACCCCTTGGGCAAATTCCTAGCAGTGCTATTGCTGGGTCATAGGGGAGTTCTGTTGTTAGTTTCCTTAGGAACAGTGGAGCTATTTTTTTGAGAGAAAGAGAAAACACAAGTGGGGAAGGGGCAGAGAGAGGGGGCAGACAGAGGATCCAAAGCAGGCTCTGCACAGATAGCAGAAAGCCTGATGTGGGGCTTGAACTCAGACTGTGAGATCATGACCTAAGCCGAAGGCAGACGCTTAACCGACCGAGACACCCAGGCACCTCTGGTGTAACTATTTTTGAACTGAACTGATGAAACTAAAAGGAGGCAATTAAACTGCATTTGTTTTAAAGATAGCTATAATAATCTAGTAAACATTTCTCAGTATTGATGATAATGATAAACAGAAGATGGTAGATACTTTTAGTCTCTGGCTTCTTTTCAAGCCATGGCTGGAGGTAACAAAACCTCTTAATATGCAGGTTGCCTAATAATTAAAAGAATGGTTAAGGGCCATCACTGACCCTGTGACTTTTAACCAGTTATTTAAATTCATGGAAAAAATGGAGATCATAGCAGTACCAGCCTCATGGGTTATAAAGATTAATGAGTTAATATTGTAAAAAGTTTACAACAGTTCATGTGTAAAGTATTAGCTAATGGAATTTTATTAAAAATAATGAACCCAGAGACAGAGAGGGACTAATAGATACTTTACAAAAATGTCCGAAGAAGCTGTGGTGATCAGTTCTTCCTTCTGTGCCTGGTAGAAGTAGTAAAAGTTCCTAAATTCAGACCAGTGGCGCAGGACAAGAGGCATAATCCAGCTTCCCCAGGCTGCTTAGGGTGTGATCTAGTCAAGCCTGGAGGTAAAATTTAGGGCAAGATCAAGCAATGATTGATTTAAAAAAAAGTATTAAGAAGGGTTTAGATGGCTTTAGTTTTTAGAAATAAGTTAAGCTCTATGTTCTACACAAATACAACCATGATAGTTAATTTTATGTGTCAACTTGACGAGGCTAAAGAGCTGGGTTATTTGGCCAAACAGCAGCCTAGATGTTGCTGTGCAGAATGTACTTTTTAAGATGGGATTAAGGTATAAATTGGCAAAATTTGAGTAAAGCATATTACCCTCCACAAAGTGGGTCGGCCTCATCCAGCTAAGGCCTTCCAAGTAAACACAGGTTTCCCATGGAAGAAGGAACTCAGTCTTAAGACTGCAACATAGAAACCTTGCCTGAGTCTCCAGCCTGACTGGCCTGCTATGCAGATTTCAGACTCAAGACCAAAACTCTGACTCGTACCTAAGTTTTCTGCCGGCCAGCTTGCCCACAGATCTGCCCACAGATTTTGGACATGCCAGACCCCGCAATTGCATGAGCCAATTCCTTAAAAAAAATTGCTGTCTCTCTCTCTCTCTCTCTCTCTCTTTGCATGTGTGTATATATTTTATATATGTATACATAAAATATATAAATGTTACATATTATATACTGTATATTGTATATAATATATATATTATATAAATGTTACATAATAAATATTTATGCCAAAGACATTTTTGTATTCTATCTACAGACGGACATCTACAAACTGAAGAAAATCTAATTTTCCTCCATCCTTCCATATGATATAATATTATTATTCGGCTGTCAATAATTTTGCTTCTCTAGGTGAAATTCTAATTTTCCTCTTTGCATCTCATTTTCTCTCTTCAACTGCTGTGCCTATTCTCTTAAGCTTCTTGAAGCTCTCTGCTTCTCTCACCCTTCAGACTCTGCACCTGGACAATGAGCTTTAGTAACATTCTGGTCAATGGAGAGGAGACAGTTCTTACTTTAAGGGGCATTCCTCTTGTACTCCCTAGATAACCAAGTGTAGTTACTTCTTCAGCGTCCCTTTATTTTTGGCCATGGTGGTTATCCTCATTGTCCCTTATCATCTTTGTTTAAGATGCCTCTTAAACAAAATGGTTTGCCATTAAGATCATTTTGAGATCTACTTCTAATTCATATACATTCCTCTGTCACAGAAATGAAATTTGATGCCACCAATGACTAAGCAAAAAGGAAACTCAAAGGAGTTATGTAATGCCAAGCTCAGACAGCAGTTGGGAGTTCTGGATTTGAGAGAATCAAATCCATTTACCCCCATCTCCACCAGCTCCACCAACTAGCTACATGATCTCCAACAGATAAACTCTTCTAAAAAGAAGAGCTTCAACTAGTTGACCCCTCAAGTCCCTTCTTGTTCTAAGCCTCCTAAATTCTGATAAATCCATCATTAAAAGACTCAGTCTTTTCCATGATCCTTTCCATCCCTTCCCTCCATCTTAATTTTCCTATTTTAAGAGCTTACTTGTTTGCAAATGGCCCTTAGGAGAGAATCTGAAGGTAATTACCCATTTAAGAAAAACTACTAAGAGATATACAATATCCGAAACATTATAGACATGAATCCTTTATGATTCATGCCTCTACTTCACAACTTCAATAAGTGAAATATTACTATGAAAGTTTTTTTTTTTAAATGTTTTATTTATTTCTAGGAGAGAGAGAGAGACAGCGTGAGCAGGGGAGGGTCAGAGAGAGAGGGAGTCACAGACTGAAATAGGCTCCAGGCTCTGAGCTGGCAGTCAGCACAGAGCCTGACGTGGGGCTCGAACCCACAAACCGCGAGATCATGACCTAAGCGAAAGTCGGACGCTTAACCGACTAAGCCACCCAGGCGCCCCAAAATATTACTATGAAAGTTTAATCTTCTGGATATCCTCTCATCTATAGCAATTTTTCTTTCTACCCTTAGGAGGTCCCCTCTCTTCAGGATTGTCACATAGTTTCAATGTAAGTTTAAGTCATAGTGTTACTCCTACAAGAAATATTATATTCAAGCCTAGTGTCGAATAATAAAATAAATGGGTTGTATCTACCTGTAGCAGAATTTTGGGCAGATGGAAAACATGTGGGGAGCAAGGTGTCTTCCCACTAGTAAGAGCTGGCTCTGATAATCACAGTATACTAACATTTTGTCCCCTGTGCATCAACAAATGGATTTCCCGTGGTGTTGCTGGTGCTTTATTTATATACGTAGGGCTCTACAAATAGTCCTAATTCCAGAAAAAGTATTGTTTCTAATGAAGTGACAGGGTTTCATTTTGTTTTGATTTTAAAAAGAATTCATTCTTGGTCTCTTTCACAAAAAGGCCTGGGGTAGTTTACATAAAGGACAACTATAATCTCATTATTTTAAAATTAATTACAAAGGGGAAAACAAGTTTAAAAGCAGATAAGCAAATATATCAGCTCTTGGGGCTAATTCAAAGTTTGTAACCTGATTCTTTGCAAAGTCAACAGATTCTAACTAATTTGCAACTGGAAACAAACCAACGCTTCAGAGGGAGACAAAGCCTTTTTTAGTTCCTAAACAATAAAAATTCTCGTAAGGGACAACTAAGCGTGCTTATAAGAGATACAGTTTTAATCACCTTCCTTGAATTACAGTGACTGTAACAACAAGTAGAGAACCACAAAACTGATTCCTTAGCTAAATTGCTACGTCCCATATGATGTTAGAACTTATCATAGACCCCAGGGCCACTCACGTGTAGTTGAAACACTCAATACTAAGTTCTCAAACTTCACCAAAGTACATTGTATTATTAAACTCCTATTTGTCAGTCATAGGGAATAAGCAGGTTTGGTAATAATTAGAACTCTTCACAGCTATTCTGGTTTTCCACCTTCTGTTCTCCTATTAAGATTGCAGTTTCCTGCCCCACTAAAGTTACACTTGGTCAGTGACTTGCTTCAGCCAATAAAATGTGAGTGGAAGTGACATGTGTCACTTCCAAGCGGATGCATTTAATTGGTGGTGCTCAACTGCAAACGTCCTCTTTCCTCCGTCAGTGATTACGAGCTCATGAGTTAGTATGAAGCCTCTGTTGTCCTGGGTCCCTGAGAGACCAGAGCAAGCAGAGCCTCCTGCTGATCCATGCTGGCCATGTTGTGTGAAGGAGAAATAAACCTGGATGGAGTCACGGAGATGTGCGGGTTGCACATTATGGCTGTTCAACATAGTCCATCTTGGTTGTTCTAGAAAAAAGAAATCCCCTAAAATATATTTATTTGATTATTCTGTCAAGTCAGGTTTTATTTCTTGAGGCTAGGTATGCCCATTTCCTCCCATTGATGAGTGTAAGAAAGGCTGGTTACAGTGTCTATGAAGGAATATCACACCAGTTTAGCTATGAATATGATTTACTCCTTGTTTCCCGTGACACTAATCCACACATGAACTCTACATAAAAATGACTCTAAGCAACACACTCTCACTTTGGGAAGATCTCATGAATAGTCCAATAAGAACTAGTTGACTAGTTAAAGGAGACTAGCAGATCATAAAAATCCAAAGCTCGAGGGTCAAGTGCCAAAAGATAGATAGATAGAAGGAAGTTGACTGTGTTTGCCTCTGAGACGCCTGGCCTCCGCCACTGATGTGGATGGACTGCTCTCTGCACTTCATCTTTACAGGCACTGAGCGCTCTTTGGTGATAAAAGAAAGGGGGAAAAGGTACTCACACAAAAGCATTTTTAATTATCTGTTAATTGGATGAAATGGCAATTAAGGTGCCTAAAGGCCCTATGCATATTCATAGATTACCTTCAAAGGGTACAATTACCAAAGACGATGAAACAGATTATGAGTTAATATTGGATTGTGATTTGGGGCAGAGGAGGGTGAGGCATGTTCAGATATCTTCCTCCAAATAGCTGCTAAGATTAATTTTTCTCTCCAGTTTTATATGATAATGTGTGGTGGTACAATTTTCCCAATAGCATAGCGTGTTTGTCAAAAGAACAAGTTCCACAGCAAGCAGTCATTGGCAACTTTCCTGATTACGTGTACACTAGTCCTGAGGTGCAGGATAAATGTTTTACTCAATGTAAAAGTTTAGATAATATTTTCCATGATATTCATGTCTGATATTATTTCCACCAGAAGGAAGTATTTCTACTTGTGGTAAGGAGTAAATGTAATATTCCCTTTGTGAATTTCCTCAGGAACACAAAAACAGTATTTTTGAAAGCGGTAGCAAAATTTTCTTTCAGAGCTCCCTAAAAGAGTATGGAAAAGCGATTTAGGGATTCCATGGTGTGGTCCTCCCTCTGCCCTGAAGAATATTTTGACATTTAAGATTTAGCGTTCAAGTGACCATGCAGTACGCATAAGTTCAAATTCCATGGGGCTCAGGAATGGATGGGAATTACAGACACTTTATTCTGTCTGTCCTTGCTCTGCTCAGCTGCTGATGTTCATGCAGGGGACGATGTGGAAGGGGAAAAAAGCCACACATATCCCAAGGGCACCCTCTAAGTGCCTGAGTTTTTGTCACTATTTTCCTGCCACTTCAGATAATGTAAGGCAGCTGGTGAAATATAAATGCTCAGTGACCACAGTTTGGAGATTTCTAGCAATAAAGTATTTCCAGTTACTTTGTTAGGTGGGTCCATCTGAAAGAGCAATTGACCTTCTAAATACTGTATTTTCAATTAATAGACTTTATTTTTTAGAGCTGTGTTGAGTTTATAGAAAAATTGAGCAAAGGTCCAAAGAGTTCCCATATACCTTTTCCCCCATTCTCCTATTATTAGCATATTGCAATAGTGTGGTACGTTTATTACAATTGATGAACCAGTATTGATACGTTATTATTAATTAAAATCTATACTTTATTTAGTGTTCACTTCCTGGGTTGTAGGGTTTTATGCGTGTGACGAGCGTATGATGTCATGTATCCACCACGTGGTATAATATAGAATAATTTCACAGTGCTGACAATTCCCTATGAGAGACATTGAATGTACAGCTATTTAAGAAGTACGTTCCCAGCCTCATTCCCCTTGGAACACAGTCTAGTTCCACAAGGCTCTATGTTGTACACCAATAAGTGCTCTGAAATGAGACCTGTAACATGACAGTTAAGTAAATTGGCCCTGCCCTGCCACTGGCAAGTCATGTAGCCTTTCTCACCTGTACAATGGGGATAAGAACTGTACTTACTGAGTATTAAATGAGATTATATACGTGAAGAACTTAGAACAGTGCCAGGCAGATAGCAGGCACTCCACACATTTTAGCTGAAATTACTATTTTATTTATTTATTTATTTATTTATTTATTTTTTTAATGTTTTATTTATTTTTAGGAGAGAGAGACAGCGTGAGCAGGGGAGGGTCAGAGAGAGAGGGAGTCACAGACTGAAACAGGCTCCAGGCTCCGAGCTGGCAGTCAGCACAGAGCCCGACGCGGGGCTCGAACCCACAAACCGCGAGATCATGACCTAAGCGAAAGTCGGAAAGTCGGACGCTTAACCGACTAAGCCACCCAGGCGCCCCAGAAATTACTATTTTAAAAATGAATATGGGTACACAACTAATACACACACACACACACACACACACACACATATCAGTTAAATTAGGAGGATCTGAATAAGATCAGCGGCTGGTATCAATGGCAATATTCTGGTTGTGATAGATAGAATCCTAAAGTATTGTAACGTATTATTTATGATTGGGGGAAACTGGATAAAGTGTGTCCAGGACCTTGCTGCCTTATTTCCTACTCTACAGTTATGTCAACGATAATTTCAGGTGACAATAACTAAAGAAGGGACAGGGAGTGGTGTTGGAAGGATTATCTAAGATTTATAAGGACATTAGAGGTAAAGCAACAGCAATGTGAGATCACTGATCACGCTCTGGCTGGGAAGCATAACTGGATGAGAAGGCCTTTGGGAAAAGTAGGAGAAATTTGAATATGGACTGAGAGTTAAATGCTCTTAGGGAACTTTCTTTTTTTATTTTTGTTAGGAGTGATCTGGGTATCATGGTTACAAATGGGAAAACAAATGAATTTAGCTCTTCTTCTCTCCAGGGCCTGAAACCTCAAGTCTGTGACAAGCTGATTATTAGAAACCTCCTAACATAACTCTTCACTTTAGGTTTATAACCACTGCCACACTTGCGGGGTCTGCTCAAATTTTCTAGAAAAGAGAGTCAGTAAGTCACAGCAGGCCATTATTTTGCCCAAGACATAAGCGTTTAGATACGGCAAACAAAAAGTCTTTCTCCAAGAGGGTCATCAGCTCTCCAGGACATATTTTCAACAAGGGATTTTTAATCATGGATCACGTGCAGGCTTTCTCCCAAAATGAAGTACCCAGATATGAAACAGAACAACAGGCTCTACTGAGCATTCGGCTCCCTTGAATTTAAATGCCACAGATGTATTTCCTTACAAGAGAAATGAATGAGTAATTATTGCTCAGCACAGTGATGGCCTGTGTATTTTAGACAGCTTCCTTTCAACTTGACTTTAGTAGAGGCGCTTAATGTCTCTGTTTGTAAAACATTTTGTTCACATCAACAGCTGTATCTTGGGATTTTCCTTATCGTCCAGCTTTCTAGTTCTTGCAATCCATGCAAGTATTTCCAAGTATAGAGGTTTGGGGAGTGCCTTTTCACCTACGGGAGATACGCTGGTCAGAAGTTTCGTATAAGGAACTGTTCTATGTCAGCTTCAAAGAATTGTAAAACCATATGGTTCTTTTTTGCTTGTTTGTTTTTGTTTTTGCTTTTGTTTGCCGAAGAGCTTTTGTTGACCAGGCTCCTGGCTCCTTGATCATTTCTGACAGAACGTTACCAGCATGAACATGCTTGTGGTATTCTCAGAACTATTATGTTAAACCAAAATTTTAAGGGTCTTCTGAATTCAAACATAAGAATAAGCTCCTAAGGGTGCTTGGGTGGCTCAGGCAGTTGAGCGCCCAACTTCAGCTCAGGTCATGATCTTGCAGTTCATGAGTTCAAGCCCCACATCAGACTCTGTGCTGACAGCTCAGAGACTGGAGCCTGCTTCGAATTCTGTGTCTCCCTTTCTCTCCCCCTCTGGCTTACACTCTGTCTCTCTTTGTCTCTCAAAAGTGAATACACATTTTAAAAAAATAAAAAATAACAATCTCCTGTAGGTTTCTTTTTTTCTACTGAGTAGAAATATATATACTTCTATTTATTTATTTATTTATTTTATTTGCTTTTTAAAATTTAAAGTGGGCTCCTTGCCCAATGTGGGGCTTGAACTCACGAACTGGAGATCAAGTCACATGCTCTATGGGCTCAGCTAACCATAATACGGTTTTATTTTATTTATTTTTTTTTAAATGTTTTTATTTATTTCTAGGAGAGAAAGAGAGACCGCGTGAGCAGGGGAGGGTCAGAGAGAGAGAGGGAATCACAGACTCTGAAACAGGCTCCGGGCTCTGAGCTGGCAGTCAGCACAGAGCCCGACGCGGGGCTCGAACCCACGAACCGCGCGATCATGACCTAAGCGAGAGTCGGATGCTTAACCGACTGAGCCACCCAGGTGCCCCTCATGGAGTCATTTTTAGTAGACTAAATAGAACAGTTAGATCACATGCAAGTAGCCCTAACCACTGAATTTCATTTTTCTTTTGGTTAATATTATTTCTTTCATCAGCTTTACTTATATATTATGGGTTATTCCTCATTTGTTCTCAATAACAATATTGTCTCATGCATTAAAGTTGTCTTTCTTTCTTTCTTTCTTTCTTTCTTTCTTTCTTTCTTTCTTTCTTTCTTTCTTTCTTTCTTTCTTTCTTTCTTTCTTTCATCTTGAGAATAGAGAGGTGTATGCCTAGGTGATAGTTTAGCCATCACAGTTTTCCTTCTTGCAAAAAAGGCAGGGGAGGAGAGTGGGAGTAAATCAACTCAGTGTTAGTCCAGAAGAATACTCAAAAAACTATGGCAACTATATCTAATTATAATTTCTATCTTCCAAACTACCTTTTTCAACTTAAAATGTTTGAGTTGGTTTAGCTTCCCTAGATTTAATTTTTTTCCTGGGACAAAGTTTACCTTGAAACTCATTGGAGCTGGAAAGCAATTGTTTTCAGATAAATTTACCATTTTTCCTATGAGTAGGTGGACATGAATCATTACTTTGAGAGATGGAAAAGGTACAACTTACAACTATATTAAGTCAAAAACAGACTTTAATAAATTGCCAAATGATAGTAGCAGCATTAGTTATGCTAAGAAAAACATACTCTTTCAGGTAAATCTATCTTTGACAGATGAAAGTAGGGAAAATAACTCTATAGCTTTCTCTTAGATCCTTTCATTGAGTCATTGAGGGCATTTCACTCGAATGGTTTCCCTACATATGCATACACACACACACACACACACACACATACACACACACACACACCTCCTATAGTATCACTTAGAAACTAAATACCTGGCTTAAAAGGTATTGACAGAGGATAGATGATGATAGATAGATAGATAGATAGATAGATAGATAGATAGATAGATAGATATAACCTGGTATAGTGTCACTTATAGTTTTGAAAATATGGACCATATTGGGGCACCTGGGTGGCTCAGTCAGTTAAGCGTCTGACTTCAGCTCAGGTCATGATCTCCCAGTTTGTGGGTTCGAGCCCTGTGGTGGGCTCTGTGCTGACAGCTCAGAGCCTGGAGCCTGTTTTGGATTCTGTGTCTCCCTCTTTCTCTTTCCTGCTCCTGCTCATGCTCTGTCTCTCTCTCCAAAAAATAAATAAACATTAAAAAAAAACATGGACCATGTCAGTTATACCTAAAAGTGAACAAGTAAGCAAATATATATATACCGTTTGTTTCGCTGTGTTTAACACTGACTCTTTACAGCTTTCGCTGAACTCTTTGCTCTCATTTAAACTTTATTTGTTATAGGTATATGCCTGTTTTGGATTCTGTGTCTCCCTCTCTCTCTGCCCCTCCCCTGCTGATGCTCTGTCTCTCTGTCTCTCTCTCTCAAAAATAAATAAACATTTAAAATAAAAAAAAATATGACCATGTCAGCTATACCTCAATATGAACAAATGAACATTTAAAAAAAATATTTAGACCAGTTTGTTCTCTGTGTTTAATACTGACCCTTTATGACTTTTGTTGAACTGTTTGCTCTCATTTAAACTTTATTTGTTATAGCTATATGACAGTTGGTCTTACATGAATGCTATTAGGTGGGTTTTTTTCCCCCATTAGTCACTTTTATTAGATTAGTTTGGTTTGGTTTTGGATATAAGCTCCTAAAATCTTGTATTTTCAACACGGTCCTAGAAACTACCATGTTCAGTACTGCTGAAGTTTATCTCACAGCTCAATATATGGGGCTTTTTAAAGGTACAAGAGTAATTTTGTTCTCTTCAAAGAGCAAAATCTGTCCTCATGCAAAATTGGTCCTTCAGTAGGAAAATCTGCATCCTTCAATGTGAAGATGATGAACAATTTTATGGAGCCTGGTTTCTGTATCTTCCTCCATAAGAGTTTAAATTAATGTTTTATTTTGAAGCCTTCCAAGGCAACCTCTGTTATTTTCACTTTTATTTTGCCCTTATTTTGGCTTTTCTAAAATAATCTAATTTTCATTGCTTGAGTAGCTTGAGCATACATTTCCTGATAAAATGCACTTTCCACCTCTTACTCACTTCACTTAATGTTTAAACCTTGTCTTATCTCCAGCTATTAGAGTGGTCCTCATTGATTTTGGCTGCCAGAATCACTCAGAATTATTCTTTACATCAGACTTTGCATAGGCTTTTTTGTTGTGGTTGAAGTAGACACAAATTACTTTTTTACTTTCAAAAAGCCACATAGGCCTTTTGTCCCTGTCTTAAATTAACTCTGAGGCCTGACTTATTTCTACACAATACAAAGGAATATTGCTTCTGCTGTATATTTTCAAGCCTCCTAATCAGTGACTTCTCTTAACATCCCCTTTTCTATCTTTAAAGCCCTAGTCCTTGACAGTAAGTCCTTGAGAATCTTAGTCTAGTAAACAGAAAATGATGTGTTTTCTTCAAGAAACTAATAATTTTTATAGGAAAGAAGGCGAGGGAAAGTCAAACATTACCTGAGCTTGTTAAGAATGGGTAGAAGTAATTTTGGATGCTTCTTAGATTATGTGAATTTGCTACCATGGTTTAGGAGTATAGTTGGACAGAGAACTTCCCAGAGATTTCTCACTTCCTTGTAATATGAGATTACTTCTTTAGGCATTTCTTACATTTCAATTTTGACTTTACAACCCAAATATGATGCTGGAGAGAACTTATGATATATGATATGATTATGGCTTATGAATTGCATATGGGGACCTTCCAGTTTAATGGATGTGCATATTTTTTCCTCCTTTGGGACAGGCAGAGATGTTCAGAAGATCTGTTTTTATCAGTGTGATTCTGTAACTTCATGTTAGTTGAGATGAACTCTCTTCTTTCTAGGTTTGAATGAGAGGTGATTAAGACAGAAAGGAACTGAACATCTGAGCAACAGATGTTCCACATGAAATTCTCAGCAGTAAACCAGGGAACACAGAAGGTGTCACATACAATGCACAGAGGTGGTGAGAATGAACAAATGGATGCCAGGGTGGGCGGAGGAGGAGTGAAGCGGCCAAGCGTGTGAGAAGAATGTTTCCATACAGCGGTTGATGGATTGCGAAGAGCAGGTACTTTTCATTTTTACTTAGTTTAGGTCATGTTTAGGCGTTAACCTAAATTAACTGTTTCCTTCCATGCGAAATGAAAGAGTACATCTTTGCACAGAATGTTTGCCTAATGCCCATAAGTTACAAGCTTTGTGGATACATATTTCAAAAAGAAAGCATTTTCTCTAAAGGGTTTTCACCAAGACACCGTTTGAGATATTTAGGGGTTCACTTATAAAAATTAACATATTCTTTCTTTGGGATTCCTCTCCTTGCATCTCCTAAGGCCCATACCTTTTTCTTGACTTGCTTTTGGGTACCTTTTGTATACCAGGTAGCAAATAAATCCAGGGTTTATCAATGTATTATCTCTGTCCTCATGGCCTTAGGTTTGCCTTAAATTGATTTTTTTATGTGTAATTGGTTTATGAGGGAGTTTTAGAAGTATTTTAACTAAACACCAGGAGCATGGATTAATTTCTGGAGGCAGATAAACAGGACCCATTTAACTATTGTTAAGGAAAGATTAGGGGTTCTTCTTTGGTTACCGAGAAGTATTCATTGTGATCATTGCAATGTAAAAGTCATTGTCCTACTATGTAGAAATAAAGCGGAATTCATTTAAAATTGAAATACTGTGTTACATAAATAATTTTACTTACAAAATTTAATAATTGAGGGGTGCCTGGGTGGTTCACTCTGTTAAGCGTCCAACTTCGGCTCAGGTCATCATCTCACAGTTCGTGGTCAACTTTGAGCCCTCCATCGGGTTCTGTGCTGACAGCTAGCTCAGAGCCTGGAGCCTGTCTTCGGATTCTATGTCTCCCTCTCTCTCCGACCCTCCCCTGCTCACACTGTCTCTATCTCTTTCTCAGAAATAAATAATAAAAAAACCTTAAAAATTAATAATTATATTTACACTAAATTTGATGATATATATAGATATATACAAATTTGTATACTATTACTCAGCTTTCAGAAAAAGAAGAATTTAAAAAGCAAAGTCTTTTTTTTTTTTAATGTTTTATTTATTTCTAGGAGAGAGAGAGAGAGCGTGAGCAGGGGAGGGTCAGAGAGAGAGGGAGACACAGACTCTGAAACAGGCTCCAGGCTCTGAGCTGGCAGTCAGCACCGACCCCGACACGGGGCTGGAACCCACACGGGGCTCGAACCCACGCGGGGCTCGAACCCATGAACCGTGAGATCATGACCTAAGCGAAAGTCGGACGCTTAACCGACTAAGCCACCCAGGCGCCCCTTAAAAAGCAAAGTCTAAACAAGTATGATCATACCTCTCAAGTGACTCAATAATGCTTAACCTTTGGGATGGAAACGAGGACAGCTTGACTAAAGAAAATCCACTCACCAATTGCCTTTGAAGCAAGCAATGATTAAATGAAAAAAATTATTCCTTGCATTTCACTGAAGAAAGAGTGCTGTAGTTTCTTGCTGTAAGAAGTTAAACACTTAAATCGTAACATCTAGTGCTTCTCACAAATAAGAATTACATCCTCTGAATCCTCCTCTTACTAGCTGGTTTTCAAGACAGCTAGTTTCCTTATCAGTATTTAAATCATCTTAAAGTTATTTCATCTTAAAAGTTAAATCATCTTAAAGTTACTATTAAACCTTTTAAGTTAGATGTAGCAATTTCAAATACTTCATATGAAATTATAATTATTTTTGATAGTTTTAGTACCCAGGCTTTGTGTGCACATGTCTCTAAAAGCGCTTCTTTAAAGAAATGAAATGCCTTCTCTTCTTTTAATGTTTATTTATTTTTGAGAGAGAGGGAGAGAGCACGAGTGTGAGTGGGGGAGGAGCAGAGAGAGAGGGAGACAGAATCCCAAGCAGACCCTGCAGTGTCAGCACAGAGTTTAATGCAGGGCTTGAATTCATGTGCCATGAGATCATGACCTGAGCCGAAATCCAGAGTCAGATGCTTGACTGACTGAACCACCCAATCGCACCAGAAGCACTTCTATTTTTTAAATATTTAGTGAAAAATTTTAGAAATAAGCAGATCTCAGAAAGTTTTATAGAGACATTTTATGCATGTTGGTTCCTAAGTACATTTGAAACTCTTCCTAATGCTGACATGGGTGGGTTTATCCTTTTGTATGGTTTAAGTTTTGTCTGTACTTTACAATATATACAGATAATTTGTCATTTCTCAAGAGCACTTAATTGCCAACTAACTTAATTGCCAATTTAACATGCCTCTGTGAGTTCCCGGATATAGTTCTAAAATATACATGGTATTATGTATCAGTAAGTACATCAGTCTTCTTCCAAAGGGGATGGGACGTCCATTTAATTCTAACTCCATTTTATTTAGCATATGGACCCAGAGACAGATAATGATTTAGACTTACTTTAAAAAATCATGGTATAATGCCTCTCTCATTTCCAAACATAACTGTTTTGGTATGTATTTGTGTAATGGGGCAGAGTGGGTAGGGCATAGAGGAGTGAGTTAAGTCGGTACCAATTACACATGGTCAAAAACCATCGACTCATATATCTCAAGTGGCCTGAGGCAATGTTGCTATAACATTTTCTCAAAATGGACTTCTCTTTGCCTGAGAAGAGTAAAATAATATAGTGTATGTTAGCTGAGGAAATTACTATGTGCTCATGAGCCCTAAGAGAAATCAGGTCATCTTCTACTGCAGAAAGGTAGTAAGCCCTTATGAAACTTAATATGGTATTGCTTGCTTTTTGGTTATTTTCTTGCTAGCCTTTCATTTTGTGATAGGCAATGCGTAAACGTTTGGCTGTGGCAAATTCTGGATTCTTAATAGCCGGGTGAGAACTAGCAGGAGGAGAGAACATGGTGGATGATCAAGCAAAGTCAGAAGACATTGAAACGTGGGAAATAGACATGGGTACAGTGGATTGTCGTTAGCAACTCAGCCTCACCACTGTCTGCATTTACATTCTCCTGCAGAGGAAATCGCTGACAACAATTCTCAGAGCCCCTTTTCAATATGTTTTTAGGTTAGATTCTGCTAAATGATATACATTTATGTGAGGTTTGAAAGGTGCAGAAAGGGAGAGCCATTAATTCCCCTGTGGCAGCTGAGATCATCTACAGTGGCTTCTGGGGTCCCCCTAGGAGTTACCCACAGTGGTGCTACAGGTAGCTGCAGATCATTGATGGAAGCTTTCCTGCAATCCCTGTACTTCCTTGTGTCCTGATTAAATAACTTGGGCAAGGTCAAACAGTTAAGTGAACGGCCATGAATTCAAGCTCAGGAATCCAACGCGAGGGCCCATGCTTTTGGCCATTCTCTGTAGTGACCACTGCACAGGGGAGATGGGAGGCTATTCTGCTCTCTTCAAGGGCATTTGTGTTTTTTAAACTTTTAAAAAATATCTTTTAAGTTTCATTTATTATTTTGCTCAGGCCAAGTTTTGGTCATCCTTTAACTGTAAAACTTTAATCTTTTTGATTGCCTCCATTTATGACACCAACCTATACCATGGTCTACTTTATAAACACCTGAAGAGGTACATTATTTGAATTCTTCCAAAAGCCTGACCTTAAAGTGCTTGTATTGGGTAGTTTTATTAGCACGTCCCAAACCTCGTCATTCATCACAATCCCTGGGAGGGCATTTCAATAATAAATAATCCCTTATCCTATGTCAGACCTACTGAATGAGAATTTCTGGGGTTGGAACTGGGCATCTGCCTTTTCAACAAGCATCCTTAGGTGATAATCATGCATTCAGGTAGGTAGGATCTCAGATTTCAACAGAAGAGAAGTTTATTAGATGAAGTTCCTCCATACTCTACTTCAACAGAGCAACTCCATTTTTAGGTTGTTTATACATTGAGGTTCCGCTGGATTTTATTTGCTAAAAGAGTTCTACTGCTTTTTTCCCCCCTGAATAGCTCTCTTCAATCCTATATATTTTCCCCGTCTAATTTCTCAGCAGCCACATGAAGTTGCAAATGCTTTTCTTTTGTAGCTCACCAGGACACTTTTTAACATTTTGCATTCCATCTCTCCTGATTCTCACAGACAACTAGAATTGAGCTGTAAATACTCTCAATTAGACAGACGCTCCTTTACTTTTCTCTCAGCACTGAAATCATTGTAGGCATATAATTACAAAATGGAAGCACTGAAAAAAAAAAACCTCCCTCATTTTTCTTTGAACAGATTTCCGCATATCTATGTGACCTTGTTTGTTTGTCATTTATATTAATATATTCTGAAAGAAAAAGGAATATTTAATTTGCTTGACGTAATATTCATGATCTGAGTCAGGTGTACTTAAAAACTGCTATCATTATGCTAAAGTAATGGTTTCTGCCATTTAATGAAACTGTTAGATTTTTTTCTCCCTTGTTTAATGACTATGGACTGTCCCCCTAAGATTCTGTTATTAGTCTAAGGAATTAAGAAGGAGAGCAGGGGACAGAACAATACCTAGTGCAAATTCCTGATGATGGCTTGAGATGTATTTCAAAGCACACACCAATAACATCGTGTTCACATACAATACATGGGATATTTCAGAATTTTTGCCTAAGGAGAATGATACCAACTTGCAATAAAATATATATGATTTTGCATTTTTTAAAATGTTTT
Organism: Hyaena hyaena; assembly: GCF_003009895.1. Lineage (NCBI taxonomy): Eukaryota > Metazoa > Chordata > Mammalia > Carnivora > Hyaenidae > Hyaena > Hyaena hyaena. The sequence goes on along the minus strand of NW_024081634.1, from coordinate 139,678 downwards.
AGTTTATTTTTTTGAGAGACAGAGAGATAGCGTATGAGCAGGGGAGGGGCTGAGATAGGGAGACCCAGAATCCAAAGCAGGCTTCAGGATCTGAGCGGTCAACATGGAGCCTAATGCGGGGCTTGAACCCATGGATGAGATCATGACCTGAGCCAAAGACTGAGCCACCCAGGTGCTCCAAAATATATACTGTTTTGAAACTATAATATGTATTTGTATCATTTTCATGTCTATCTGTATATCTCTGAGAAAGCTTCAGACACCCTGAAAAGCTTTAATTTATCAAATGCTGCACCTGTTGCCACCCTCCCTTTCTCCGTGCACGAAACCTGTACCTTAGAGCAGCTATCTGTGAAGCATCATGCAAAGCACTTGATGTACTTCATGTCAAACTATCCTCAGTATAATGGCAGGATGCAGTTATCATATCGTTTCTCATTGTACAGATAAGGGAAGCTGAGGCCTAAAGATGTTAAGAATTTTCTCAAGGCCACACTGCTAGGAAGCAGAGGAAGATGGATGTAAATCCCAGCTTCAAACTCTAGAAGCCACTTGTGTACCAGGACACTATTTTGCCTAGCCCTCTAGGGAAACCAAATGTCAAATGGTCACCAATCATTAGTCAAATCTCTTTTTATCCTCTGTCTTTCCTTCTTCCTCCTTTCAAAGTTCAAGAGGTGGCATGTTTTGGTGGGGTAAGCGCTGCCTCTATCACTTTGGCAGGTATATGAACTTAGCAGCTATTCAGTTATTTTAACCGTACTAGCGACAGGGCTTCTGAAAAAAAAAATGGACACACCAACCCTTACAGGGTTCTAATGAAGATTAAACAAAATAGCATGTATGGATGCACTATACCCAGGGCCTAATCAATGTATGTGCAATAAATGCTGGCTTGCCTTCTTTCCACGTTTTATCTTTGTTATTAGCTCTGCAAGATGAATAGACACGAAAACCCTAAGCTGCTTTTAATTCTATGTTCACTGAATCTCCATAATTGGAGGTGTTCAAGTTAAAAACAAATGACTCCTAGACTGAATTTATGGCTGGAATTCAAGCCATCTGGGCTTGACCAACACTTAATTAATCTCTGCTCTCTAATTCTATGATTCGATGGCACAGAACTGATCAGAATGTGTCATTTTATTTTTCATTGAAGAATAGTTGACACACAATTTTGCATTAGTCTTAGGTGTAAAGCATATTGATTTGAGAACTCTATACATTGGGCTGTGCTCATCACAAGTGCAGCTACCGTCTCTCACCATACAACATGATTCTAATACTATTGACTATATTATATTCCCTATGTTGTAATGTTTAGCCTTCTGACTTATTTATTCCAAAATGGGAAGGCTGTATCTCCCACTCACCTTCACCCATTTTGCCCATCCCTTCGCCCTTTATCCTTCTGGCAACTTTCAGTTTGTTCTGGGTCTCCTTATGCTTTTTGTTTGTTCATTTGTTTTGCTTTTATATATTCCACATATACGTGAAATCATGTTGTTTGTCTTTGACTTTTTCACGTACCATAGTACCCTCCAAGCCCATCCATGTTGTCCCAAATGGCATCTTATTTTTCACTTTTTGTTTTTACAATTTATTACATATATATCTCTATTTTTACATTTATTTACTTTTGAGAGAGAGAGAGAGGGAGAAAGAGGGAGAGAAACAGAGCGTGAGTAGGGGAAGGGCAGAGGGAGAGGGAGATAGAATCTGAAGCAGGCTCCAGGCTCTGAGCTGTCAGCTCAGAGCCTGACACTGGCCTGAACCCAGGAACCCCTAAAAATCATGACCTGAGCCGAGATGGGACACTCAACTGACTGAGCCACCGGCGCCGCTATCTATATTTTTATATTGGGAGGGAGAGAGTAGAAAAGAAAGCAGCCCCTGTTCTGGGCCCTATTCAGTCACAGCTTCTTGTTCCATAAGGTTAAGGAAAACTAAGGAAATCAAAGTTGTTTGGAGGAATTCAGGTGTGGCTGTTTAGTTTGTTGTGATGGGTGCAGGGATGAAGCGAAGGGTGGTCTCTCATACCCTCCGTCTTGCCTTACACTGTCCTGGAACCTGGGGCGAAAGCGCCATTTAAAAACACTTTCTTTTTACTTTTTAAAAATATTTTTATTTATTTCTAGGAGAGAGAGAGAGAGAGAGAGAGAGAGCGTGAGCAGGGGAGGGTCAGAGAGAGAGGGAGTCACAGACTCTGAAACAGGCTCCAGGCTCCGAGCCGGCAGTCAGCACAGAGCCCGACGCGGGGCTCGAACCCACAAACCGTGAGATCATGACCTGAGCCAAAGTAGGTCGCTCAACCGACTGAGCCACCCAGGTGCCCCGGTACATTTTTTTTAAGGGAGGCTGACGCGGGGCTCGAACCCACAAACCGTGAGATCATGACCTGAGCCAAAGTCGGACGCTTAACCGACTAAGCCACCCAGGCGCCCCAAGAAAATTGTTTTTTAATCTGTATTTATTTTTGAGAGTGAGACAGAGAGAGACAGAGTGTGAGCAGAGGAGAGGCAGGCACAGAATCTGAAACAGGCCCCGGGCCCTGAGCTGTCCGCGCACAGCCTGACGCGGGGCTTGTGAACCCAAGAACCGGGAGATCGTGACCTGAGCCGCAGTCGGACGCTGAACCGACTGAGCCACCCAGGTGCCCCCAGTATTTTAGTTTTAAAAGGTTCAGTTACACGCGGCTTTCCTTGTTTCTGTTTTATTTTGCTGACCGCCTCTTATCGTGTCAAAAACAGAGACTTGAAACCGAACGACCCAGCTCAGCTGCACCAAAGTTGCAATCGAGTGAATAGCAGTGCATTCGTTTAACAGCCTGGTATTCAAACTGATAATAATGAAGCAGAATGAAAACACATGCTTTTGTATCTAAAGTTTGGCTACTACCCAGATTGTGATCAGTAAGTCACGTAAACAGTCTATGTTGCAGGAAATTCACTTAAGTTTGACTAACTTGTCTATTGTTTGTCACCTGAAATTTTGGGGTCTCTAGCAGCTGTACCCCCAAATCTCAGTGCCTTCATCCAGGAAAAAGTTTATCTCATTCTCACGTTAAGCATAATGTGTATGTTCCTGGTCAGGGATAGTCTGCCACGTGGTCATTCCAGGGAAAGAGTCAGGTTGCTTCCTCTAGTACTTTCTTTATAATTTCAGGCTTTGGCTTTCTTCCCTGGATTCTTTGTAACTCACCAACATCAGGACGAGAGAGCATGGAGAAGCACTCAGAAGTATTTAAGGACCAGAACTTGAAGCTGTCTGTATCACTTCTGCCCACATTTCGTCACCCAGAATGCAGGCCCATAATCATCTTCACCAGTAGAACAGGCTGGGAAATGTACTCCAGCTGTGTGTCTGGGAAGCAAGGGAAACAGATTTTGCTGAATATCCAGCAGTTTTTGCTATGGGCAATTTCCAGTTTTTTTGCTGTCATAAACAACTGTGAGATGAACATCACTTTATTTCGATCTTTGTTCATATTCTTAAACTTTTCCTTAGATTATATTATTTACAGTGGAAATTTTGGGTCAAAGACATGCTTTAACATGTGATAGAGTCAACTGCTCTTCTGAAATGTTGAATCGATTTGCTGGACATTAGAATTACTTAGGGAGCTTAGGGAGCTTTTAAAAATCCCAATGCCGAGGTTGCACTGTGGACCAATCAAAGAAGAATTACTGGGGGCAGAACCTGGACATGAGCGTTTTTAAAAATCTCCAAGTGATTCCAGTGTGTAGCAAAGTTGGGGAACCACTGCGAAGTTAGGGATTCCAGAGCAGAACATTGAGGGTGCCTTTGTTGCTGACAGAATGCCAGTCCAGGACTCACTGTAGCAGGCCCATTACATCAGAGAAATAGACCTTTAGCTTGCGTAAGCCTGTTATTTAGACTCTCAGTTATAGCCACTGAACCCATATATTAACTAATAAAGGTGGGTCACCATCATTAAAAATGACTGTGTTTGGGGTGCCTGGGTGGCTTAGTCGGTTAAGCGTCCGACTTTCGCTCAGGTCATGATCTTGCGGTTCGTGGGTTCGAGCCCCGCGTCGGGCTCTGTGCTGACAGCCAGCTCAGAGCCTGGAGCCTGTTTCAGTCTGTGACTCCCTCTCTCTCTGACCCTCCCCTGCTCACGCTGTCTCTCTCTCTCTCTCCTAGAAATAAATAAAAAACATTAAAAAAAAATGACTGTGTTTAACAGAGAAAAACCAAGAATGTTTTTCCCACGTACATTCTATAATAGCCATCATTTCTCCATATCCTTGTCAGCAAGTATGCTGTTTAGAATCCTGGCTGATTAGGCATGAGCATCAGTTTCTTCAACTGTAAAATGATATCTGTCCTACAGGACTGATGTCATCATCAAGTTAGGTGCTCGTGAACATTATTTATAAGTTATAATTTCTGTATACACTCTAGTTATTTTGAGGATAATGATCTGATAGACCTTGAGTAGTTACATGAGCTTTCAGGTCCTTTTAAAAACTCATATAACCAAATTTGAGAAATTATAAAAAGTGACTGCTATATTCCAAAGCGTCCATTCTTCCTATCCCAAAGTGAGGAACACCAGACACATCCCAGAGTGAACACGGCCAGAACAAACTATTTTCTAGGTCTTTTCTCCCCACCAGAAATCTTGAAGTGGTCAGCGTAGTTAAAAATCAGTGAGGATTATGAACAATGTTGTCAGCCAAAAGCTGTCTTCTACATCCAACTGGCACCGGTGTCTCTGGCCAGAGA
>NW_024081634.1:119232-131884 GCF_003009895.1 Hyaena hyaena | reverse complement strand
CTGCTCACGCTGTCTCTCTCTCTCTCTCCTAGAAATAAATAAAAAACATTAAAAAAAAATGACTGTGTTTAACAGAGAAAAACCAAGAATGTTTTTCCCACGTACATTCTATAATAGCCATCATTTCTCCATATCCTTGTCAGCAAGTATGCTGTTTAGAATCCTGGCTGATTAGGCATGAGCATCAGTTTCTTCAACTGTAAAATGATATCTGTCCTACAGGACTGATGTCATCATCAAGTTAGGTGCTCGTGAACATTATTTATAAGTTATAATTTCTGTATACACTCTAGTTATTTTGAGGATAATGATCTGATAGACCTTGAGTAGTTACATGAGCTTTCAGGTCCTTTTAAAAACTCATATAACCAAATTTGAGAAATTATAAAAAGTGACTGCTATATTCCAAAGCGTCCATTCTTCCTATCCCAAAGTGAGGAACACCAGACACATCCCAGAGTGAACACGGCCAGAACAAACTATTTTCTAGGTCTTTTCTCCCCACCAGAAATCTTGAAGTGGTCAGCGTAGTTAAAAATCAGTGAGGATTATGAACAATGTTGTCAGCCAAAAGCTGTCTTCTACATCCAACTGGCACCGGTGTCTCTGGCCAGAGAGGGAATGGGTTTGAGATGGAACACGGACACTGAGCATCCCTCTGGCACCTGCCCTTTGCTTTCTCTAGGTTAGTCATGAAATGCCAGAAGCATCCTGAGCATCCAACAGCTCATGTGTCTGTATCATTGTTATAAATGCAATAAAACTGGATCAGTACTGATCATCAAAGTTGCCAATCACTAACATAGTAATAGCATTACTATAGAAAAGAAATAATAGGGGCGCCTGGGTGGCTTAGTCGGTTAAGCATCCGACTTTCGCTTAGGTCATGATCTCGCGGTTTGTGGGTTCGAGCCCCGCGTTGGGCTCTGTGCTGACTGCTAGCTCAGAGCCTGGAGCCTGTTTCAGTCTGTGACTCCTTCTCTCTCTGACCCTTCCCTGCTCACGCTGTCTCTCTCTCTCTCCTAGAAATAAATAAAACATTTTAAAAAAATTAAAAAAATTAAAAAAAAAGAAAAGAAATAATAATCACAAATAGCATTTCAGTGTTGTAAGGTACGTGAGAAAGTTATCTGTATGTTCTAAAAGAGACATTCAAAGCAGAACCCCTCAGCAGAACCGGAATCAATCACTGGAAATTAGGGACATTGATTGAATGTGTTAATATTTGTGGATGTGTATATGCCTCTGTGTACATACATGCATCGGTGACCAAATCACGGGGAGGAATGGAGTGAAGGGCAAAGCCTGTGTGTGCAAAAAATAGAGGAAATAAGGCCTGACCCTTCCCAAGGAATATTTAACTTGGGTGGAATGTTCTTAAAAGATGGTCATTTTAAGAATGCCTACCTAATAGAAAATGAACAATTATAGGCTGGGCTCATAAGAACTGAATGATAACAATGACAAATATTGTAAACACTACAATGCAGCCTTCCTTTTCTGTGCCCCCCACATAAATAGTATATACCACTGTCAACATATTAACTCCACCAAAAGTCAAGAGACTTAAAATTTGGATATTTGAACAAGGTTTTTAATTAATGCTCTATCATACCCCGTGGTAAACAGAATAATGGCTACCCGAAGATGTCTGGATCCTGATGCCTGGAACCTATGAATATGTTATTTTGCATTAAAAGGGGGATTTGCATATGTCATTAAGGTCAAGGACTCTGAAGTACAGAGATTTCTGTGGATAGACTGGGTTGGTGCCTTCAACTTAATCACATGAGCCCTTAAAAGTAGAGGACCTTTTCCAACTGAGGTCAGAATCAGAGGAGGATGTGACTATGAAAGAATGGTCAGAAAGAATGGAAGAATGCAATAGGTCTGGCTTTGATGATGAAGGAAGGGGGCTGTGAGCCAAAGAACGTTGGCGCCTCTACAAGCCGAATCCCCTACAAACTAGAAAAGGCAAAGAAATGGGTCGATTCTCCCATAGAAAGAAATGCTTTCCTGCTAACCCCTTGATTTTATCCCAGTGAGACCTGTTGAAGACTCCCAACCTACAAAATTCAGGAATAAGTGTGTTGTTTGGAGCTAATGAATTTATGATAATTTGTTAAAGCAGTAACAGAAAACTAAAATGAGCCCTCTTTAAAAGCTCTACCTCAAGAATGACTTTGACTTCCCCCTTTATTTATCATACACAGTTGTTTTGTTCTTGAGCAATAGATGGTGCTAAGTATCCATGTTTCCAGTGTTGTCAGACAGCTCCTCCAATCTAAAATAATTAGGACCATATGATAACAGTTGAAACAGTTACTTGTGAAAGTCTACAAATCACATTGTTTTGCATTCAGAAAACCTTCATCAGAGTAGCCATGAACGCCAGGATGTTGGAGTTAGTTACTACAATTCATAAGTAACTATTAAAAACCCAAAGAACAATGGAACATATTTTCTCTTTGCCATATCCAATTGCTTACATCCCCTTGAAAATATTAAAACTTGAACTCTATCCCCACCTTCAAAAACAATGAACAAGTGAATTGGAGGTTAGAAACTACAGGGAAAAAGATGTCTGCAAAAGGAGTTATGTGGCTGTTTGTTTTTTTCATATGTGGTGTGGTACAACACCTAAGAAACGGCAGTGAAAGATGCCATTCACGTTTTTTCTTGCAAATTATTCCACTAAAGTGTTTTACTAGTGCTGCCTCTGAACAAATGCGACATTATTTATATACAGGTCCTAGTAGACAAGATTATATGTTTGACTGTTTTTTAATAGTCTGAAGTATGTGTATATGTATCTTTTTGATATTTTATCATTACAATTTTGAAAAAGCAGAGTCTGTAGTCTGATAATATTTTGGACCACACTTCTGAACTCCATCCTCTTCAGTCTAATTGGATAAAATGGACGGTTGACATCCTGGATTTGATGACTAGTGTTGTGTAATCTACCATCTTGGTACTCAAGGAAACTCCATTATAAGAGGGAAAGAGGCTGCATTCTGAGGTGTTCAGGGAGTGATGTGTTTGGAAAGAGGCAGGAGCACTCAGTGATCTCAATGTCAGTACAATCACTACCTTGATCCTTTTCCTTTTCTAAACAGTAAATTAAATATACTTGTTTTCTAAAGATAAGCAAACACATCCCTGGACGGATGAATATTTTTCAACTGAGAATGAAATCAAGAAGTACATGCCCTCTCAGAGAAACCACAGACTCATGGGAACTGAACATTGAATGCTCTGAAATTCTGAGACCATCGACCAGAAACATAGATAATGACAGAAATGTCAAGGGGACATCATATAATGTCAAGGACACATCTCATTTCTGTTTAGGTAAATAACTTCTTAATCTTCTCTAGGCACAGTTCAAGATATTATCTATTTGGAAACCTCTTCTATCACTCCAGAGCCAGTCCCAGGAAGACTTCTCTCCTATTTTAGGTAAAACTAAGGAGCCAAGGGAAAGATGGTACCTTTGCACAGTGACTACCCCAAGCCAGTATTTATTCTGAGCACAATTGTTTTCTGCGTGGGATCTTGAATTGGTGAAACTAAGGAAATATTTAAAGGGACTAAATCAGGTAACTGGAAGAAATGTAAGCCATCAAGTGCTATGCAAATAAAAACATTATTTAAAAATTAAAGTTAGTTTTAGGGGCGCCCGGGTGGCTTAGTCGGTTAAGCGTCCGACTTTCGCTCAGGTCATGATCTCGCGGTTCGTGGGTTCGAGCCCCGCGTCGGGCTCTGTGCTGACTGCCAGCTCAGAGCCTGGAGCCTGTTTCAGTCTGTGACTCCCTCTCTCTCTGACCCTCCCCTGCTCACGCTGTCTCTCTCTCTCCTAGAAATAAATAAAAAACATTAAAAAAAAATTTAAAAAATAAATAAACATGAAAAAAATGTTTAAAAAAAAAAAATTAAAGTTAGTTTTAAACATCTATTTAGGTAAAGAAGAAGCCAGAGCTATGATTTGCAATTGAGAAACCAGAGAATTGGCAATAATTTTAACTCTTAGCTGTGTCATAAAACATAGGAGCATTTTATTATAAATTTGAGCAGTCAATCTTTTTGTCACGGGCAAAAGATTTCTCACAACCTAATATTAGGAATTTATAGACATTATTCACATTGTATTTAAACACTTCGTAGGAATGGAGTGAGTGTGTGTGTGTGTGTGTGTGTGTGTGTGTGTGTGTGTAGCGGTGGTCTAGGATGGGTGGGATTGAGGGTACAGAGATAAGGAGGTGGAAGGGTGAAGCTGGTGGCTAAGAAAGGTTTTGAGAAATCAGTTTCATTTAAAACTGACTTAAATGACCACCAGAGGGACTCCAAAGTTCACTCATCGACTTTACTTCAGGCAAGAAACACTTTAGAAGATTTAGATTTATGAATATATCATGCTAAATAGTTAAATATATATAAATTCAGCAATAGATATTAGCCATTAATTCAGAGGAACATATTCAGATACTTAAAATTGAGAGCTTTCAAAGACCACCAGTGGGGATTAAAAAGACCCTAGTAATTGATATGAAAGATCTGTTAAATAGCTAAATTTAGTCTGTGTTCCCTGCTAACAATTTAAGACGCTGGTAGGCAGGCACTGTTTTATTTCACTACATTTCTAGTGTCTCTGTTCTGCCAGAAGGTGTTGCTATAATATAGCTGGGCTCTGAGGACAAAGTAATGTGGAATGAAATGTGGTCAGACTGGATAAAAATGTAAACCATATAAGTATATAGAATTCAGGCACAAAGATATCCATTATATGGGGAAAAGAGGGCTTTACTGTAAGTATGTGTCTCCGCTATAAATAGTTCAGCAAAATGTAAACATGAAATATTTCCCCAGTGATATTTGCAGCCATATAAACAGTAGCCCTACTTTTCATTAACTCTCATTTCTTAATAAAGAGACTTCTGTAGGGTGAAATTTAGGCAAAAATAGCAATGATCTGTAACTTTTTTATAACAGGGTATAGCATACATGGAATAAAAACTGGAATTTAAAACCAGCAGATTTTTTTTTTTTTTTAAAAACACAGCTTTGCTTTAATGTATAAAGTCCCATATGTTATAGAAACAAACACAGTGGGTACATGAAGGAAGACAAACTAACAAAGGATTGAAGAAACTGGAATACAGTCCTCTTTTTTTAAAAAAAAAAGTTAGGATTTCTTCCAATATTGGTAAACAAAACTCAGACTGAATATTCCTAAAAATCACACGCAGTCACTCAAAATTTTAAAACCGATTATTAAAATAAATGTCTTTTAACTGAGTTAAAATGTATTTTTACTCAGACTTAATCCAGAACATATTAATTTTACTCTCAGAATTTAGACCACCACAACTGTTTTTATTATTTTTTTTAATGAAGACATTTATGCCGCGCCAGGCAAAATAAATCAAGCGTTTTCAAAATGGGATTGCAGTTAACCCCAAGTTAACTCAACAAAGGTGAACACACAAAAAATAAACTAAGACACACAGAAAATCCAGCCTCCTTTAAAAGACTGGTATCAGCCTTCCACCTCTCTGATTTTTTTTTAACCAAATTGATAAAAGTGGAGCAATGGGATTTGTTGTGAATACCCTTTCCACCTTGTTTTGCCCAGTTTATACTCCATTTGTATTGAAATTCAGCCCAGGTATGATTCTTCCAGAAAGTTTTCTCTGAATCCTAGGGCCAGACGAGCCTACCTCGTTTATGTTACAGATCACGCCGGACCCATTTCCACCATCACACTCATTGTGTTAAAAGCGAGGCCACGCCTTATTGGTCTAATGCTTACCATTGTGCCTGCACGTTGGATAAATGTCCGTAGGGCTGATCTGAAATGATCTAAGACTACATAATCCAGAAATCGTTCTTTGGCAGTCAGTTTTGGGTTTCCTTCAATCCCCAGTTGCAATGACCTCTGCAGAGCTTTGTGGGAAACTGAGAATCCTGCTCCTGAAAAAGAAGCAGGACAGATGCTGCAGAGAGACGCCCACGTGAGGAGGTCTGCATCCAGATGTATTTGAGTGTCCTGTGTGGCTGCAGCAGAGTTCAGCAGGATTGTGGCTAAGGTTTGGGACTTCCTTGCTGATTTCTTCTTTAAGGGAGAATGGAAAACAGGAAGTATTAGGACAAGTCACCAGATTTCCAAGTTCTGAGAGTTCCATGGGAGAACTTTGGAAGTACAAAATACGTTCTGAGAATAAATTTAGTATGTTTTTAAATCTCAGGTATGTAAGTGACAGGAGATAGAGGGAAGTACTCATATTATGAGCACAGTTCAAGAATGTTAAGCAAAACACTCGTAAAAATGCCATAACAGCTTTTGGTTGGAGAGTTAAATGAAGTAATTATGAGAATTAGTACAATACCTCTTTCAAATCAAAGTCAGAGATGTCATTTATTATTTTAAATGTTTTATTTTTTCCACCTTTTTTTTTTTTGGTCTCCGGTACATTAGTTTTTCCCTCTGTTTTTGAGCACCCTTGTTTTTTTGTTAATTGAGTTATAATTGACATATAACATTGTATTAGATTCAGGTGTACCACATAATGATTCAGTATATGAATATATTGCAAAAGGATCCCCACAAGAGGTTGAGCACTCTTGTTTTTATCATCACCTCTGATGTATGATGGAAAGACTCTTGATTAATATAGAGAAAGCTTTAGTTCAAATATTAAGCCATAAAGCATTTTAAAAGGTAAGATGTGTTTCTTTTTCATAAGTAACTATTTTCTATTTTCTATGAATGAGTTAAAATTACTAAATTATTCAGTGTTCTCATGGCAGTTTTCATTGATCCAAAAAGAAACTTAATAGTAGATTTGATTCTGTTTGGGAAGAAATAAAAAAGCTTAAAGTTATTTCCTAACTTATTTCTAGACACTTAAGTAGTGATAAACCAATAATTTGAACAATAAGCAAGCAGTATTTCCCTCCGAGTCAAGATTGAATCCTTAAACTGAGGCAGCAGCCAATGGAGCAGATTTTTAAATATACATGAAAGATACTAATAAATGGCTAACTCTGTCCAATACACAGTGAGATGGAATTTTCTTGTATCTTTATTTATTTAAGAGAGCCCTGTTTTCAGTAATTAAGATTGTGATGTAATCTGGTGGAACTGTATACATTAATTAGGTTAAGTAAAAAACAGGCAAATCTGCACCTAACTTTATGTTAGGTAGTCCTGGATGATTCTTTGAACAATTACATATTGAATGCCTACTATGTGCCAGACACCATTCCAGGCCCTTGCAATACATACGTGAACCAAAGAAACTTAACTTTGTGGAGCTCACATTCTAGCCGAGGAGTTGGGGGGGATGGACAGAGCCCATGTGGCAAGATTTGGGTGAGCCAAGGGGAGGGAAGTAGGAAATAAGGTCAAAGGAGTTGGGAGGAGCATTAATCACATGGGCCTGACATCCATTGTAGGTGCTTTGATTAAATGCTGAGCAAGATGAGAGCCACTCAAGAGGCTGAGCAGAGGAGTGATCTGATCTGGCTTCTGCATTGGGCATGGGCTGTAAACAGTAGCAAGTCTGTTAGGAGGCTGTTAGTAAACCAGAAGAGAAATCATGATGACTTGGTCCAGGGTGGTTGCGTGGAGGAGGGAAGAAGTATTTGGATTCTGTATATATTTTAAGGGTAGAGCTAATAGGATTTCCTGCCAAATTAGATAAAGCCTGTGGGAGAGAATTAAGGATAATGCTAAGGTTTTTATCCTGATCAGCTGGAATATAAGGAATATGTCAAATAGAAAAGACTCAGTGACATATAAGTAGAAACAACTCTTCTGAGTAGTGTTAGTAAAGAGAGGGGTATATAAAAGACCTGCTAGGCACAGGAGATATGGAGTTAGGAGAACATTATTTTAGATGGGCAAAATAACAGCAGGTTCATAGGCTCATAGGGATGATACAGTAGGAAGGGATAATTTAATGATGAGGAGAGAGGATAGAATTTCTGCAGTAATGTCCTTAGTAGGTAGAGACACTGGGATCCGGGGTCTAAGTGGTTGGTTTGACTTTAATAGGAGAACAGACAGTGCATCTATGGTGACAGAAAGGAAGGTAGTAGATGTAACTGAGGCAAGAGTGAAACTCAAATAAAGGTCTGCCGGTCTGAGAGCTCAAGCTTTATCTACTATGCTGTAAGAAAGGAAGAAAAAAAGTAGAGCTAATCATGGCCTCAAACCACCTGCTCAGATGACCACCCTTCATAATCAGTGAAACACAGAGAAACATCACAATGTGTTGGAAAGCATAGGTGTCACAGGACCTTGTATGACCCTCCACTGTGTGTGTGACTTATCATTTAGAAGGTGAGGATAACATTACCTGCAGTACTCTTAGTCCGGGGTTGTTGTGAAGATCAAATGAAACTATATACAGGAAGTACTCCAAGTTATAAAAACTGTGCAAAACATGCTCTAATATTCAGGAATACTAACTGTCGCACGTCTTTTGCTCTTCTGTTCCCTCTGCCTGGACTACTTTTTCCCTCTTTCTTTCTTTTTTTTAATATTTGAGAGAGAGTGCAGACAAGCAGGGGAGGGGCAGGGAGAGGGAGAGAGAGAATTCCAAGCAGTCTCTGTGCTGTCAGCACAGAGCTGGATGCAGCGCTTGATCCCACTACTGTGAGATCATGACTTGAGCCGAAATCAAGAGATGGACGCTTAACTGTCTAAGCTACCCAGGTGCCCCAATAAGTCTTTCTTTAAATCTTTGCATATCTCCCTTCATTTTATTATTTTCCTCCCAGCTCAGAGAGGTCTTCTTGGGCCACACTAAAGAGGACCCCAGACCCCACGTTGACTCAATCATTCTCTATCCCATTGTTATATTTTAGTATCTTCTAGCACTTATACATATTTTAAATCATCTTATATGATTATTTGTTTATACGTATGAATGTTTATTTGTAGCAATGTATACTGATTGTCTGTCTTTCCCTGCTAAAACATAGCCTCCATAGAGAAGCGTGGTCTTGTTCACCATTTTTTCCCCAGAGTCTAGAATGGTGACTTGCACATAGTGAGTTTTCAAGACATATCTATTTGAATGAATGATTGAATGCTATCATTATTCTAATTAGAGATAACTTTCCAAAATAAAATACCAATGTAAAGAAAACACTGAAAAGTTGTCACCAATTTAAGTTTCATTATTTAGCTGCACAGCAACAATGAATGACTCCAATTTAGTGTAAGCTTCCAAAATAGGTTCCTGACAATTCTATACAGTGATTTCACTCCAGGAGAAGAATCGTATTTGATGTGCTTAACAACTGTATTAATTCCTCACTGTGATGAGCATGAGAGAGTTGTAGCAAATTGCATGTCTTAGGAAACATTCAATAAATATTAAGCAAAGAAAGGAGCTCTGTCTCTTATTTTAACAGAGTTCGAATCTCTCTTCTTAGAGCACATTAATGCCCTTTAATTGTTTTACTTGATTATAGTAAAGAAATGCTGTGATGCAAGAGAATGTCTAAGAAGGGAGATGCACTCAGAATCTAGGCCCAAGACACAGTGGGCTGTCTCCTTTCTGAAAGGGCTTTCAGAGTTAATCTTTGGACTTCTTTACTCCTTACCAAGAGTTCATGTGATTGTGTCTGAGTTTTATAATCCATGTGAATTGTACTCTCCAGAATAGGAGAATTATATGCTGTGGTCATTAGACTTTTGATTTTAAAGATCCAATTATTTTCCAGTGGGGCTAGCATGTTCCACATACCAGAACTAGATGCAGAAAAATTAACACACAGATTTTGCTAATGGGTAGACAGGTAGGCATGGTAGGAAGTGCCCCAGTATAATGAATAATAGATGACTGTCCGGTTATAAATTTGAATTATGGAAAAACTGTGGGCTAGCTTTTCTTCCCAACATTTCTTTACTTCTTGCATTAATTGATGTTGTGTGCCTTTTGGCTATTTTTTGTAGCAGAAAAAATTTCCTCTTGTTCCAAATACTGTAGCTGTCTTGCTTGCCTTCATTTCTTCTTCCTTCCCACCCTTCCTTCCTTTCTCCCTTCTTCCCTCCCTTCTAGTCTTTCTCAAATGCTCTTTCTGCATAATGAGGCCTTTAAAGAAGGCTATAGTCCATCCTTCCTAGAACTTGCCAAAAAATGAGAGAGTAAATCCAAAGAAACAGAAAGCTCACTTCTTACATTTCTGTTAGAGAGAGATTTCCATCATCTGTTTGCCTCTCTGTGTGAGCATTTGGAGCTCTGTGTGCAGCTGTAGAAGTAAGAACTGTGAGTTGTGCTGCAGAGTGGACTCTGTCCATGATGATGGCCCATCGAACAGCCATGTGAACAACAGTCCATCATTTTCCTTTTCTTCCCTACCTAGGGCATCAGAGACTAAAAAGGTAGAAATTCTCTTTGAATTGTCTTAATTTACCAGGAAGATATTTGTAAGGAAGTCCATGTGGATTTGAAGCACTGAAAATCAAGGTCATTTTCTCATGGAACTATAAAATATGACTGCCTCATTATCCATCTCCCATATTTCTAGCCCTTTGTATACCCTATATGAACCCTCATCTCTGATTATAACAGTTTACCTACCTTCCTCACTATACTATGAGTTCCTAAAGAGTAAGGTATCTTAATTTGTTTTGAATTCCAAGGGTATGCATAGTGTGTATCATATAAAAATAGGTGACGAGTAAATGTTTGAGCAGTGAATGAATCAGTGAGTCAATCAATGAGTTACATTAGAATATGCTTCTTATTGAATTGTATTAAATTCTATGCTTAAAAAAAAACCCTCACAATTGGTCATTATGCCTTAAGATTATATACCCTTGCTGCTGCTTCCTCAGTAGCTGGACTTGGAAAACTCTCTACTGCCCTTTAGCAGAGGGTGGTATGTGAAGGGTAGAAGTTACAGACCAATTCTCATCAAGTAGGCTTTCAAGAAACTTAAATGTATGGCCACCAACATCAGTGAAAAGTTCTAGAAACTTAAAGTACATTTACATAGAACATTGCTATTTCCAAACTGCCTTTATTCACAAAGAAAAGGGTTATGTTCAGGTGTGTGTCCACATGAATGACATATTCTTGTGTAAACACTGAACTCTTGAGGACTTCTCCTTCATTTTAAGAGGAAAAGGTAAAGTCAGGACAATTTATGTAATTCTTCTTTGAACAATCAGTTGTAATTGATGCCAAGGACGTGTGGTTTCTAGCGATGGAGTCAAACTATTAGAACATAAGATAGGTATGATTCAGGACAGTTTTCCATGTCACCATTTCTATTTCATGCTCCAGGTTTGAGAAGGGTCACTACTTGGACACTAAATGAAACCAGGGCATGCTGGAAGAAACTGGCGGATGAATAGCTGAAGTATGGCTATGCTTTTTCTTGTCATCAAATAGCAGTTTGGATGTAGACGGCATATTTTAAAAAAGAAGGGAACAAACACAATCTAGGACTAATTTATAACAAACTCACAGAACATGCACAATGTGTTCATAAATGGTTCATGATTTTTTTGCCTGATCTTGGCAACAGGGCAGTCTGTTCACCACTAGGTCTTCCACATTCAGAGGATGTAGGGGTGGACGCATCACTGGCCATATAAGGAATAAAAGTAATGATGTTAAATTTTTAAAAGAGAATATATTATAAACTGTGACTTCCTCACTGCTTTTGATAGACGGTTCTGTTTACTTATCACCACCATCCAAACAACAGAATCCAGGCCAGTGAGGATGAGGATGGAAGTCTTGCACAAACAGTAAAGCTTTACTTGAACTTCAGTAGGGTAAAACAGCCTAGATCTTCCTGCCAAAGTCGGTACTTATGTCTTTCTCATAAAACTGAAGGAGGACCCTAATTTATGCAATGCAGAGTATAAGATTAATTGAAGGATGATGAATCAGAGAATCTCGCACAAGGCATCCTGGAGAATCGCGTAAGGGTTATAAATTGAAATTATATCACATGACTAACAGTTAAAAATCATCAATTTCTTTTTATTCTCCTTTCTTCAGTTTTACCTAGAAATATCAGCAACCACGTTTATATCCACCTTTCCTGAGGACAAATGATCAGTAAGGGAAAGAATGTTCAAATATATGTTGGCCCAATTTGGATATGAGTGCATTTTATCTTTAGGAAGAGCCTTAATTATGACGGTAGTTATTTTAAGCAGTGATTTCTGAAGTCTTCTGAGGAAATATATCCTGTGTACATAAAGTCTTGATTAGATTTGCAGGGAAGATAATTTTATGTTCATGTGGCTCATATAGCCATAGTTATCCAGGTTATTGAATGAGCCTTCTATTTTCTTTTGCGTGAGAAGTAGGACAGAGTGTCTTTGTTACATGGTTCCCCTTGAGTCTCATGATGAATAGGGTAACTAAGTGAACTAAACACTTAAACATCCTCTAAGCCCCACCTGCTGAAATATATATTCTAGACATTGGCAGTGGCATTCACTTAAGTCAACTCCTGATTGGTCATGTGAATTATGAGGCAAACCATGAGAGACTCTTGAATGCTGAGAAACAAACCGAGGACTGATGGATGTGGGGGGGGAGGGGGGAGATGGGCATGGAGGAGGGCACTTGTGGGGATGAGCACTGGGTGTTATATGGAAACCAATTTGACA
>NW_024081634.1:91252-119090 GCF_003009895.1 Hyaena hyaena | reverse complement strand
CTTATTTCGCTCAGCATAACACCCTCAAGGTCCATCCATGTTGCTACACATGGCCAGATTTCACTGTTTCTCATTGCCATGTAGTATTCCATCGTAGAGATAAACCACATCTTCTTGATCCATTCGTCCGTGGATGGACACTTAGGCTCTTTCCATGTTTTGGCTATTGTGGAGAGTGCTGCTATGAACATTGGGGTACATGTGCTCCTATGCATCAGCACTCCTGTGTCCCTTGGGTAATTCCTAGCAGAGGTGCACTTATCCCTTGTTAGTTGCAGCTTCTTCCCAGGGGAATTAATTTCCCTGCACTTCTTGGTCTGCCCTGCTTGTAGCTGGATCAAGCCCTTTGAGACTTGGGAAAGGGCTTGAGACATAAAACTAAGAGATTCGGTGGACCTTTAGGCCAGGATGCCATTAGTTTGCATGAGGACTGTCCATTGTTACCGCTGAAATCCAAGGTGAGTTCAGAGGATATACTGTGAAATACCAAATGTACTTCACCCTCCTATGTAGAAGTTTTGAGCCACAGTTCAAAAATAAAATTAATTTTAACCCATTTTTTTCAATGAACATTCTAGGAAAATTGATGCTCCAGAAAGCATGTTTATCCTGTTGTTTGAGTAGTCCTGGCATACCTATTTGGAAGCTCAGAAGCAAATGCTAATTTGGAAATCATAGTAGGAGATACACAACTTGTCTAGGAGTTCTCCAGCAATGTGGAGACAGACAGTTCTCAGTGGTCTCAAAAGAGGAGAAGGTAGCTTCACGCTTGTTTTTCATCTGTTTCCCTAACTTCTCCAGATTTCACTAATCTCTCTGTTTTAGTTCTTGCTATAGAATGGAGTTATTATATTTTCTTTATGTAGTTATCACTGAGAACTCTGAAGTGCTTGAGATATGACTGTGCATCACACACTCATATAACAGCAGAAGCTTGGCTCACGCTCTCTAATTCCAAGCCCAGTGCATTTTCTACTAACCAGAGCAACCCCAGAGAAACAAAAATTGGTTGAAAGTTGGAAAACTTATGTCCAGTTGAAGATCTTTTTGATAAAATAGTGTATTACACACATTACAATTTACTTACAGGCTGGGGAGCTATGTCAAACACAAAGAACCCAGGAAATGATTCTGAAGAAAGTATTTTGGGTCTGATCTTTATCTAGCACTTAAGAGCAGAAGAGAAAACATTTGCTGAGTACTTGCTGTAAGAAAAGCATTAGCTTAAGTCTTTTATATACAGTTGATCCTTGTTATCTACAGTAGTTACATTTTATAGAGTTGCCATGAACACTGAATTTGTGAATACTGAATAATTGCTCCTAGGGGAAACACAAGGTTAGGTTCCTATGAGCCTCTGGTCACAACACTTTTGCCAATTGGTAAATATATAACCTTGTTTTATGTGTGTTTCTGTTTAAAGATGTCTTATTTAATATATATTGTGATTCAGTAGTGTGAAAATCACAGTCAACAGCACTGTAATTCATGCCTGAACTAACACATGTATTTTCTCTGTGAGGCACGTCAGAGCCTTCTCGTGTTTAGGAACACTAGACAGCACTTCAGCACTACACTTGGGTGGGAGAGAGATATAAATGGTGAAATCACCAACAAAAACCACTCAAATGCAAAAAACATGGCATTAAATAGACTATGAAAACAACAATTGTTTATAGAAAGCTGAAAAGGAGAAAGCAGACCTTTGTCCTTTTAAACTTCAGGTGGGAACACATGCTTCAGGCAACTCGAATTTTGTGCTACTCTGTGCATGTCTGTTGATGATCATAGAACCACCATTATTATTGGTTTTGGTGTTATAAATACATTTTAATGAGTATGGATTCACAAATAATGAGGATTCACAAATAGTGAATCCACAAATAATGAGGATTGAGTATACATATCTCATTTCATCTTGTTTCCTTTCCCCGGGTTTATAGGAGAATAAAGTCCATCAACTGGCCCCTAAAGCACAAAGCTACTCTGTGGGCAATGGGAATCTTATATCCACTATTTTCTTCAGCTCAAATTATCCAATATGCATCAAAAGATAATGTCTTTTTCAAAAACATGAACACAATACAATTATCACACTGAAAGTACTTAGCAGTTCCTTAATACACAAAAACAGTGAGTGTTAACATTTCTTCAGTTGTTTAGGAGTTGTTTTGTACAGCTGGTTTGTTTGAGATAGGATCCAATAGGGATGTTGCAGTTGGATGACGTGTCTCTTGATTCTCTTTTATCCCAAAAGTTCTACCATTTTCTTTTTTTAACTTCCTTGCAGTAGACTCATTGAAAGAGTGTTACTTTTCCATTTCCATTTTTTTCCCTAATAGCCACCAAGCTCATAAAGGATCAGAGGCTCAACTTTAGTAATTATGAGGATCTTGTTAACATTGTTAACAAGCATACCTGTTTTCTGATGTGCTATTTGTTTTCAGTTTTCCATTCTACTGTTGTCCCTTCATTAAGCTTCTTTCAATCCCTTTATATTTTTTAACCTCACTGTTTTCCAAATATTATTGTAAACCACCTCAAAAAATTGTTTTTGCATGTGCAAGGATATTCCTATTAATATGTTTGTCTGCATGTATATGTGGAGACAAACCAGAGTCTGCTTGGCTCTAAAGGCTCGTTTTTTTCTTTTCTTTTTTTTTTTAGTTGATTTATATATTTTGAGAGCGTGAGCATGTGAGGGAGGGGCAGAGAGAGAGAATCCAAAGCAGGCTTCACAATGCCAGTGCAGAGCCCAACTCGGAGGGTCTTGCATGAGATCATGACCTGAACTGATGTCAAGGGTTGGCTGTTTAACCAGCTGAGCCACCCACGTGCCCAAAGCCTATTTTTTTTATTCTGCGTGTTCTGTATTGCTGAGCTTTATTTTCCCCCCAAGTTCATCTGGTAAACACAGGTATGCTAACATTTGTTCGCCTCCTTAGAGTTGCACTGGGGAGAAAGAAGATGACACACATAATTAAATGATACATGCTTGCTGAATGAATGATTAAATAGGAATGCTTCTGAAACTGTAAAAATCCTATATAAATGTTGTTAAAAATTATGAATGACTGGATGAAGCAGCCTGAATAGAGGAAAGAGAATTCTCTCTCAGGCTAAGATTTTGATTGCTCACTTGTAAAGCTAACTTTATTAATGAAGTGGATTATTTAAGGTTTGGGGTTCTTTCCTCTCTCTTGCCATTTTCCTGCCAATTAGTACGAACAGCAGAGGATGAACAGAGAAAGGAGGTGAAAGGTCAACTTGCTTTGACTGCTTGAGGATCTGGAAGTTTTTTTTTTCTTTAATGATTATTTAATGTTTATTTTTGAGAGAGAGAGGGGGAGAGAGAGAGAGAGAGAGAGAGTGAGGGGGAGGGGTAGAGAGAGAGAAGGGTAGAGGATCTGAAGTGGGCTGACAGCCAACAGCACAATGTAGAGCTCAAACTCATGAACTGTGAGATCATAACCTGAGCCGAAATTGGAGGCTCAATTGACTGAGCCACCCAGGTGCCTGGAGGATCGGGAAATTTTATCAGGGAAAACATACATTTATTGAGATTGTTTGTTGTTGCTCTCTTTGAATTTTAATAATTTACTTTTTTTCTGTCCTTTACACTAAAGTACAAACTCCATAAAGACAGTTTTTGTCATTTTGTGTACTGCTCTATTCCCTTTCTAAAATAGGCCTTAATTCATGGTGCACAATAAATATTTGTTAAATAAATTTCTACCTGTCATTGATACACTGACTAGAATTAGACCTGGTTCATAAGTGCTGTTTAGCCAGTTTTGGCTGCTGTAACAAATTACCGTAGACTGGGAGGTTTAAACAAAATGCATTCATTTCTCACAATTCTAGAGGCTGGGAAGTCCAAGATGAAAGTGTAGCAGATTCAGTGTCCAGTAAGGGTCTTCTTCCTGATTTGCAGATGGCCGTCTTCTCATTGTATCCTCATATGGCAGAGAGCAGAGAGAGCAACAACCTCATGTGTCTTTTATCAGGGCGTGAATCCAGTTTGTGAGGATTCCACCCTCATGTCCTAATTACTCCCCAGAGGTCACCTCTTCTAATACCATCACATTGGGGGTTAGGATTTCAATACAGTAAAACCTTGGATTGTGAGTAACTTGTTCTGTGAATGTTCCAGAAGATGAACAAACATTTCTAATAACTTTTAACTTGATAAAAAAGCGAAGTCTTGCAATACGAGTAATATGTGACGCCGAATGTCACATAATCACAAATGAGTCAATGGTTCTTTTCTCAGTGGAGTTCTGGGTGATTGTCTCCCATGCTCTCAAGCAGCGGTGTTTGGCAGAAATCAGTGATTTTTCCAGAATGTTGGAAGGTGCCTACAACTGGCACTACTGTATTTTTTGTCACTTCAAAACCCTTGTGTACAGTCCTTTGCTTTTCCAAACAAGAGTAAGCTTAAAAATGCTTTGCTTCATTCTAGGTCTCAGGCTGCCTACAGATATAGACTCTTTCCTCTGCTGCCTCATTGCCAGTTACATTAAATATAGTATATAACAAGAGTTTATTAATACTGTACTGTAGTCAGTGTCCGTGAGAGTGTATCCAATGGGCCCCCTGCAGAAAAAGATTCCATTGAGCCAATAGATAGCAGTGATTCTGTGAGTGATAGTGAAAGTCTTCCACAATAACCCTCTTCTCTCATGTCTACCTTACACCAGCCAAGAGGGTTTTCAAAGTTAAATGCAGGTTAATTTGTTTATTTTTCTTTATGTTTTGTATTTTCTTTATTATTTTGTGTTATATTGCAGCGTGGCAATCATTTTTATATGAATATTTATATGAATGAATCATCTGAGTATCCATTATTTCTTATGGGAAATCCACTCTGATATACAAGTGCTTTGGATTACAAGCATGTTTCTGGAATGCATTATGCTTATAAACCAAGGTTTTACTGTATATGAACTTGGGGGAGACACAAATATTCAATACTTAACAAATACAATGGACAGGCTAGTCACAGTGCCAGCCAAGTTTGTCTTTTCTGCTAAGAGAAATTGTTACATCCATGGTTCTCTTTACTGAAAAAAAATAGTTTGAACTTTTTCTTAAGCAGTGGTGGCCATATTTCATGCCTTATACCTCCTCTACCTTCCATCTAGACAAACCAAAGATAGGTACCTGAACCAAAATTAGCCGAATCCACAGTATTTCCAGTGACAGAGGAGATGATGGTCTGTCACAAAATCTCTTCCTAAAAGAGGCTGATAGCAGTCGAAACATGATGGATCAAGAAAAAAACTAAAGCTATGAGTAAATTAGTTATGTGTATGCAGAAGCCACCAAAAACTGAAGCCATGATCTAGGAAAAAAAAAAACAACAACCCAGCATTTGTTCAAGAGTGACAATTTAAGTTCATAATGATAAGCAGAGGAAGTAAAGGGAGAGAAGGACTGAGTGACTTAGAGCAAGGTAAATCAAGATTTGATAAACCTCTGTGCTTTAGAGGGGGGTCTTAGGTCAGATTCCTGGAAACACTCTGAGATGATTTGTGTCATCACAAATGACATCTCAGATGGAGGTTTAGTGGGGAAAACAGCCATAAGGGAGAAAGGAAAGCTGTGTTAGGCAGAGGAAGGGACTGAACCCCTTCTGATCCCATGGAAGCTCTGGTGCTGGGGTGACACATCAAAGTTGTGCCTACATGAAGCAGGAGGGAGAGCCTTTGAACCCTCCCATAGACCAATCCTTGCCTGGGGCGGGGGGAGCTGCCTCCTAGGAAGGTGTGTAACTTTGAGCAACATGGCTCTCTTTTGCCAAGGGTGATTCCTGGAGAGGGACTCAATTATCAGCTCTCAGCAGCCAATGCTGAAGGGGTATGGGAATGAGAACCTCAGTCCTAAAAGGAGGGTCTGGGCAGTGGATGCTGGTATCCACAACGTGAAATGATAAAATAGTTCTATTTCTGGAGCTGTTTGAGACCCTTTTGGTTTTCAAATTATACTTTCATCTCTGTGAAGCCCAGGTACAGGATTGTTTTTGGGTCCCCCAAAGATTCAGTTTTTGATTATGTATCTCCATATAACAATGTCTCCTCCCATTTCTTTAGGTAACTTGGCCTTTTCCTAACATAAGGAGACAATCTAATCTATTAACTACTAAGGGGAAGAGGATAAACATCAAAGGCTTAAGGCTGGAAGAAGAATACAATTAATCAGCTTTAATATTAATAGACCCAGTAATGTTAAATCAATATGAAACTTTCCATTTATGAATGAATTCACTGAAATCTATGATTCCTGTACCTACATAATGGATATTGATTCTTTCTTTATGAGAATTTCAGAGTGTGGAATATCCATGAGGGCAAGGTTTGGGTTAATTTTTGTGAGTAGAAAAGGTCGTTCTAAGATAGATAATCACCAAGTTCCTGAAGATACACAGACTGAAGAAACAAAATAGTTTTAGGAGAAGACTGTCAGCATAGCCTCCAGGCAGTGGGATTTGGGAAGGCCCAGATATGACTTCTGGCTCTGCCACTGTGTCACCTTGGGTAAGCCTCTGAACCCCTGTAAGTCTCCATTCTTCATTTCTAAAATTGAGATTGCAGTATATTCCTGAAAGCATTGTTGTGAGAGGTCCAGGATATCACACTGAGTCTCCCAAGATACGCCCCCCCGCCCCCTGTGGTAGCCAGTCTCTACACACTAGCCATCCTTTTAGATTTAGTGGATTTAGTGCTGTCAGTCCTCACTGACTGCCTGAGATCCCAATTTGTCTTGTTAGCAGCTGAATGCAGTTAATACTCAGGAAAATGATTCTTTCTTATCCCATTACCAGATTCCAGGGGCTCTAGCATTGCTTTGGGAATGTATGGTGGGAGGAGATGAAGACCAAACTAGGATCTTTACTTAAGCCATAGGCTTCCTGTAAATCAAATGCAGCCCAGGAATTTCGTGGTCTGGAGCAACCTCTTACAAGTGAATCAGACTGAGGGCCTCTACCGATGGCTCTACTCTAGGAGGATTTGGTTCCTTTAGCATCATGTATGGTATATGATAGGTGTTCAAAACATATTGGATCTCCCTTCCCTCTTTTGGTCCAAATATGCTTTTTGAACTCTTCATAATCCCAGGAAGATTCCCTGAAATTTTACTGAACTCACAGAGAGTTCTTCAAAGCAGAATACCAATGATTGATGGAAATTCCATAAATTGTCAGCTTCTAAAGTTTCCCTGCTGGGCCCTCCAGGTGCTAAATTATTACAGTCCTGTAATCAGAGTTGGATTCCAAGGAGTGGGAACTTCTGTCGCAAGTTCAACTCCAGGGAATAATATTTCTGGTTTTAGGTCAGTCCTGTAACAAAAACTGTAAAACCCCCAGCAGAATGTGGTGGCAGGCACTGGCACCCTGGGGGGCCATTCCAACTGCCTGCATTCAGGTCTGTAGTCTCCAAGCACAAAAAATAATCCTGAATTAGATGTGTTCTTATAATCTAGGGAAGGCCTTTAAAAAATGTTGGAACAGACAGTGTCCCAAATTGGTTCCGTAATTAAGGTATGCAGAGCTCGGCTTCAAAGATCCCTTACGTCTGTTTTAGGGGATGCTGTTAGTGAGCAGATAATTGTATATAGTAGCTGTAGAGCCATTAGAGGAGCTTAATCTACACAGAAAGCTTTGGATATTAGGTGCTTCTGGGACATCGCTTCTACAGTAATGTCTCATCTGCAGATATTACCCCAAATGTGCACTTTTCTCCATTATATTTTATTTTTTAAAGCCAGAGAGTTTGCATTTGGGTACAGTTTTGTAACAGGATGAATAGGTACCCAAAAGATACTTTGATTGCTAGGAAAGGTAAAAACATAATGAGAAAACTAATAAAGATTGCAAGGATACAACTCTCCTGACCTGTTAAACTTGTGCGAGGGGTGGAGAAGCAATCCCAGGATGGCCTCAGAGAGGGAACATTACATTTGGTTTAGAGTCAACCATGTGTCAGCCACTATTTTAGGCCCTCTATCTTATCCTTAAGAAGTCAGGACAGTAGAAGGTGCACTATTCAAAACGAGTCTGGGAGTTTTGTTTTTGCTGAGGGTTTTGGTAGAGAACAGATTAAACAAACATGGGACTATGGCCAAGAGAAAAAGATTGAAAACAAATATTCCTTCTAGACAATCAGCTGCCTGCTTATATCACCCAATATCCTTTCTCCCTGATTTGTAACAAATATTCTCTTATAATTAATAATTCTCAAACGGCCTAGGAGTAAAACCAAATCACCTCAAATAGTGACAGGTTTAGTGAGAAAAAGAATCCAAATTCTTCTCTCAGCTACTTTAATTAGTATAGGAATTATTATTATTATTATTATATTATTGTTATTGTTATTTTTAGTGTCTGCTTGTGTTCTACTTCCTCCCACCCCCAAAGCACACATACACACACACTTTTAACTTTTATAGTCTAATCCGTTGCAGATCGGGCCACATACAAAGACGTGGTTAAAAAACCTCCTCCCAGCCTGTTGCAATATTTATAAAGCCCGTGCTTTTTTAAACACTGTGAGAAGGGCTTAGTAAAACAAAGGGCATCATAATTTATTGTTTTAAGATTATTGATTCAATAAATTAACAATAATTTCCATGAAGGGTAGGAACCCTGGTGCCATAAAAGTTTATTTATTCCTACTTTAACTAGCATTGATTAGAGTATTCAAATCGTGCCCGTGCTCTATAATCACTCTTTATAGGTGAAATGCCCTCCACTGTGCAGGAGACAGTAAAATAAACATTCAACCAGAAGTGACAATGGCTCCTTTAAAAACCAGAAACACTAGATTTTTTTTCAAGAGGGAAGGAATAGTTCAGATAGTGCTTTTAATATGTACCGTGTGCATTGGCCCTGCTCCCTGATATATTGCAAGGACATAGTTTTAAGAGGCTATTACAATTGTTAGCAAACAGGTAGGAACTAAATGTGATATTCATATCCCATACTATGAACAAAGAGGTCTTCTTGTTGTTGTTGTTTGGGTTTAAAGTATCATTATATATTGCATTTAAGAACTAGGTGGGATTTTTTTTTTTTTTCAGGCAAGTATTGTTTCAGTGCTTTTGTTCCTCAAGCAGTGACTAACCGTCCAAGGTGACTCGGTGAGGGCATTGTAAAACTGTTAATAACTTGAACAAACAGATCCTGCCTTTTATTCCACAGCCACAGGGCAGATTAGTTTGAAATAACTTATCTGAAGAAATGAGAACAATGGGCAGGCTCACTCATCGGCCCCCACAGACCTGTACTTGGATTTCTCCTGTCCTCGGGATCAGTTCTTGACAGCACACGGATAGGCTAGGGTCGTGCTTCCCTTTCACATACTCACTCATGCTGTTTCTCTCCTCTTTGACATCTGTTTAACGTGTTTTATTTTTGAGCTTGCATGCCATATTTTCCTATGTAATTTCTTTTCTTTTCCGCCAATAAGAAATCTTGAACTGAAATATGATTTAGACCCAGGCATTGGCAGTAATTAATAAAACAAAATGAAATAAAATACAATAAAGCTCTTAGTAACCAAAGGCTTATGATTTACATAGGCTTTAAATGATTGTTGGTGTTAAATTGTTTCTCAGAATGCAACTCAGGAATTTGAAGTTGTCAGATTAACTGCTGTATTTACTGGTCTGTTTGATTAGGTGAGCATAGTTTATATTCCCTCTTGGAAACCTAAATAGCAACCATTTCCTACCAAAACAGCACTGAGAACAAAGGCCCCATTCATAGGGCAGTGGGCATTGCTCTATAGGCCTTTGTATCTGAAACAACATGGTTACTAAGCACTTCGAAAGGAAAAGGTGCAACTAATTTTTTAAATGTACACGTAATAGGCAGAAAAAGACTCACGTAGCACGCCAAACAAATACATTCTATCAGAAATAAGTGGAATGTTTTTTGTGCTTCTGGCCTTCTTTCCAAGGCTATAATAAAAAAAAAGTACTGTGGTCATTTTTGAAGGACAACAGAAAATCAATATTGGCAGGGATAATCTGGTCTCATCATTGTAAACAACCTAAGGATTGATGAACATTCTTGTAGTCCGTAACCATTTCTTTGAGGACCTTCCATAGGCCAGGCTCCGCACTGGGCACTGGGGGCATAAAGGCCAGTAAGTTCCCTCTCTTCCTTTCTCTATAGCCTTGTAGCTCACATTCCAGAATTTGGACAATATCATGACATTGATTATTTCCATGACAAAAATGAAGTGTAGAGGAGGGTGGCTTCTTGGAGACAATGATCGCTAAGCTGATTCCTAACGGCAGGCACCGGGGCAGCAATTCCTTGTAGAGGTGACAACACCTTTTAAGGTTGGGAAATACTAGGATCTGTACAGGAAGCTGCAAGAGGTTCCTGATACTGAATCACCAACAGGAGGTTAGGACTGAAAGAAGAAGAAGAGGAAGGAGAAAACTGGATCCATAGAACCCCTGCAGTGTGTGCTAAATAGTTTGGAATTGATCCTGTAGGAGACTGTGAGACTTTGAAGGGTAGGGAGCAGGAGAAAGCTAGCCAGTAGGTACAATTCCAACTCCACATCAATTAACCAGTCAGTGGTGCATTTAGGGTCCCAAAGCGAATCTCATCACACTGATAATGTATATTTTCTGGACCTGCCTTTCATCCCTTCATTGTCTACGGTGTTTGAATTCAGCCTGATAGCCACTCAATATTTTACTTGTCTTGGAAAGTTAATGCATCATTTGTTGAGAGAAGTCATTTGTCACCCACAAAGACACACACCAATCATTTTATTAAAAGCCTTTCAAAAGGATAAATATGTGATAGCTCCAAGTCCTTAGCATCTGGGGAATGTAGCCCTGTGGAGTTTAAAGGAGGCTCAGGAGCATCTCTCAGGGGCACAGGGGTAATGCAAACTTGCATAATGGAAGTTCTCAAAACCTAGGTAAACACAGCCTAACCTCCTTTATTTCAGCTGCCATATCCTGGCGGCTATTTTCCCTTTCAATTGCATGGAGATGAAGGAGATATTTGAGTGAGGCAAATGGTCTCAGAGTTATATATACTGGAAAAACACATTCCCTTTGCATATCTGCTATGTCATTCAGATGTAAAGTATTTAACTTTTGATCCCATCCTGATCACACCTGGTGTGTGATCTTGATGTGTCCTTGGCAGGACAGCTGTGTGCAATCGCCAAGACTCCCAAGTTTGTAACCTCTTCAGCTGAATTGTCACTCTGCAGTAGATAACTACATAGAGAGTAGAATGGGAAATCGCATATGAATCAGGACAGAATTGATTTCCCTCTATCTCATGGTCCTCACCACTTCCATGAGGCTAAGAATCATCGCTGGAGGCTCGTTAGGCATGCAGATTATTAAGTACGCCCTCTGTAAATTTCGGTTCAGTGGATCTGGTTGTGGGTCCAGAAATCTGTTTTTGTCCAGCACTCCAGGTGTTCCAGATCTTCAGGGAACTTTGGGAAACATTGCAAAAAGGATTAAGTAAATTGAGTAAAATGGCATTCTTCAACTCACCATATACTATTTAAACTTAAGAGGAACACTATAATATAGGACCTTACCAAGCATCAAAATAATGGGGAAATAGTTGGGGTTGCATATTCTATAATTTTGCAAGCCACTTTAGTAGAAGGGAGGACGACAATATAAAAAGCAACGGTGCCAAGTTTTTTATTGGGTCTCCAGATTGCTTCACTAGAGTAAGTACCGCCAATTAGGTTGGGGTAAAAAAAAGTTGTGGGTCAGGCTCTATTTTCCTTTCATTACAAAGTGAAATAAATTTGTTATTGGTATTACAGTTGAGAAAAATAAATCCTTTGTTTCTTCCAAATACACTTTATTACATGCTTATGACAATGAAGGTCTTCTTTTGGGTCTGTGGTACCCACCATTTAATCTACCTTGTGTATGACATCTCTCCATACAGTCCTATAAAAATCAAACTAATTTAAGGCAGAAAAACATGCTTTCCAGGAATGGTTTTCAAACTGTTATTCTAGCAGCTGGACATTTTGCTCAAACCCAGGTATACACATGAGTAGAAGCAGCTATGTTTTCAGCTGGGACTGGAGGAGTGGGGGGCTGGGAGGGGTCTTCCCAGCTCTAAAGCAGCACTTTGCAAATGCTCCAGCCTCCCTTGGTATGAGAGGAGAATTCAAGGCATTAGGATAACAAAGAGTTGATATTACATGAAAAAGGACCTTTCGGTAGCTTCTGAAATGTCTCCATGGACAGGGCAGAACAGAGTTTGAAAAACTCTGCTAGGGCTTTTCCTCAAGGGCCATAGCCTTGCTTCCCTCAGTCAACACCATGCCTACCACATGCCAGATACTAAGGAGAGGTCTATTGTAGCACATTTCCATCATATGCTATCATAGAAATTTTCAAAGTTTGTATCCTTTCACAAAGAATGATTATGATTTTCATAAAGCACATAGGATCCGTGGACAGAAATGGAAGAGAATGTTTCTGCTCAATTAATAAAATGTGTATGCACTTTCAGAATAATGTCCCACCAGCAACCGTGATAGCCCGACTTTGTGTGTGGGCAGCCTCTGGTGTGCAGCAAGATGGACTGGGATTAGAAGGCATGACTGTTTCTGTTTAACTTGCTCTGCACAGCGCTGTCTGCAGGTGGGCACTCAACAAAAGCTGCCAGTCTTAGCATCCAGAGATGTGGTTGTGATCAGTCATCATATTATTAAATTATTCATCTCATATTAAGTGACCACAATTTCAACATTGACTTCTCTTGATAGATGTACAATTCATATAGACCATTGGAACTACATTCAGGGCGTGCTGTGATTTCGTTTGCAATGCCACTCATAGTGGAAAAAATATGCCACACTTTTTTAAGCAAACAGGCTTCTTTTCACAGTGGACAGAGAATACCGTTAAACAGAGGAAACACAATATCCCTTTTCATAGCAAGAGATCAAATGTCTGCAGAAGAGTTTAATTTATACTTCTCCATGTGCCAGAGCCCAGTCTGAGACATAGCAGCATTTCAGTACTTTCAATCAGGTCATAGTTTCCACCCTGAATGACTTCATCCTTTTAAAATAGAATAAATGGAATTCCACATTATACTATGGGCAGGGATTATAGGAAATTAAAAGAAGTATAGTGCTCAGCACACTAAATAATTGTGACATTGAGCTCGGAAAATAACACTTATGCAACAAGTTCTTCTTGGGTGTTATTTGTTAGATTTTGCTCCCGCTTTCCAGGAGAGCGGAAGAGAAGTATTGCAGTGTGGGCCAGGAAGCAAATTCTGAGCCATGCCTGCTCAGAGTTTTCCCTTTTGAAAATATATGTGAGCATTAAGTTAGATCAGAGGTGTGACTTGATTTCATTGTCCACCAGCCCTGCTGTCTGATTCTCTCTGAATTTAGTTCTCTGGTTTCAGTGTCTTGGCGATGAGGACTATACTGCATTCTGAAGCCCAGCCGCCTGCAGCGTGGGGTAGATGCAGTGAGAAAGGCAGAAGGAATCCTCCCAAAAGAAGGCCCTGCAGTTTAAAGATGATAGTGGACTCTGTGAATGTCCTAAACGCAACTATCACATGAGAGCTGGTTTATAAACATTAGAATTTGTTGGTTTGTATAGAAACTACCTTGAAGAGAAAGCTAGGGTGGTCAAAAGTAAGAGGGAGGCAGATTCTTCTCTGGAGGGCTTTTTCTTCACAACGTACTTTTAGGCTGACTTTTGACCTTATTTAATGTGGTTTTGTAAGTGAAGTAATTTGACGTGTTTCCTGAACAAATGAATGTACACACTAGACCCGCCTGCAACGGGTATATTACACGTAAGCCTTCTGTTGATGAGTGATGAAAATACAATATTTTCATTCTGTTGTGTTCTCTTTACAATCACGTTTGTGGCATTAAATGGTTGCAGTGTTGAGATTTGCACGCCTTTTAAAAAGAGCCCAGTGAGCAGGCTTTCCCTTTGGGAAGATTACTGCTGGAAAAATGGGGGTTCTGAGAGAGAGTGAGTACAAATCCATTGCAGGTGAGCCAGCACAATTTAATCACATAATATATTTATAATATATCCCTAGAAATTCATGTTTGCTTTGAATCTGCCTACCAGATAGGCCACAAGGAGATAGAAATGACTTACAGTGGTTTCTCGTGCCTAGAGCTGAGTGTATGCCATGTTTCTGTTCACACATAATCAACAAACAAAGGAGGAGGTGCAGCTGCTCAAAAGAGTTTAAGGGAGGGCCGATGTACAGGTGGGAGTTTTTAAATCTTGACATACTGATAAGATTTCAGCATGGCTTCAAAGCTTGTTCGGAAAAAAAATGACCTACATTGCCAGTATTTCTTTGAAATTCCTAATCTCTTGCTAAAACAGAGCAAACCAAGTTCTCTTTTGTGAACTTGAGTAAACACATTCTTCATCACCATCAAAGATGTGGCAAGAAGAGGGAAGGATCTGCCTTTGTGATTCAAGAGTCCTCGATGAGTATTCTGCACATATTTGTGGGTACAGTCATATCTTTCAAAGAACAACCCAAACCAAATACTTCTGGTAATCTCCAGGCTTTTAATATGTGACAAAGCAGGGTAATGGGTTCAGGCGTGTCATTTGGAGCCTTTCTGTGAGCGTAGTACCCGATCAATAGCTACACTTGCTCTTCTGGGGCACCTGCTTATGGAAGGAGTTCAGAATATTGGAGAAATAAGCATTACACAAACAGATGGGGAAACTAAAGCAATGAAAAGCTCTTGACCTGGCCAAAGTCAATATAAATGGTCAATAGAGAAGCTGAGACCAGAGAGCTTGCATTGTCGAGCTCTTTGTTAGGATATCATTTACAGAATCTGATGCCTTTGAGTTGGGGAGAAGGGTGATCAGGGTGAGTTTTAAGGCCATGGAGACTAATGTGTTCCCCCTCAGAGAACAGAGTCGCTCCATTTACCCATATTACAGTTATTCTTACTCTTTGTGAAAGTTTAAAACAGTAGAAATGAGCCTCAGTCTTATTAGTAGTGTCTATGGTACTCTTTAAAAAATGGGAATCAAACTGAAAATGGGTTGGTGACAGAAACAGTGTTAGTCACAGTCCATCAGAGAAAAAGAAGCAATAAAATGAGCGTGTATGTGTGTGTGTGCGTGCGCGTGCACACGTGTGTGTTGTGGGAGAGAGAGAAAGTGATTCATTTTCAGAGATTTGTCCATCCTGTTGTGGAGGCTGGCAAGTTCAAAATCTGCAATGTAGGCTAATGTGTTGGAGACCCAGAAAAGAGGTGATGCTGTAGTTTGAGTCCAAAGGTACCTGATGTCAGGATTCCCTTTTCATCGGGGGTCAGTCTTTTTCTATTAAAGTCTTTAACTGATTGGATGAGGCCCATCCACGTTATGGTGGGTAATCTGCTTTCCTTAGAGTTTACTAATTTAAATGTTACTCTCAATAAATAAATAAATAAATAAATGTTACTCTCATCTTTAAAAAAACCTCCATGAAAACAGTTAGGATAATGTTTGACCACATATCTGAGCACCATGGCCCAGCCAAGTTGAGAGAGAAAATTAACAATCACAGAAACCAGGCTAATTATTGAGGGGTACCAGAGGCCTGGCTGAAGGGACAACACACTCATCTGATCACATAGGACATAGGCAAATACATTCTCTAATGGCAACAGATAGTTCTCTTTTTTATTGATGATGGTGGTAAATTTTCTGAAAGTCACTGTGAGTAAATTTCATATCCAAAAGGAAGTATTATCATGGGGAAAAGAAATGCTATAAAATTATCATCAGAGAGTGATTATAAACTCTCATATAGCACACAAGCATATGTATAATTCCATAAAGCATTGCCACCAAACTTAAAGTAAGCAAGCCATCTCCAGATGAAACCAGACAACTGAAAAAATAAAGTTCAAATAAATATTCAAAACATATAAAAATCCATTAACAAGTATATGACTGGGCTTCTACTATAGTGTGACACATTATCAGGTCCTAATTGATCATTCCCTTTGATAAGGTTGGCAAAGTTTTAAACATTTTTTTAGTGCTGTAGGTAGAAAGATGAACTTAGGAGGTCATTATTTCAAGAAATCCCATAGCTAAGTAACTGGCCCTAAGTGCATCACTCTATGTATGTTATCTCTGTATCACCTTTACATCAAAAGATGCTCACAGAGATAGGTTATGTATTTTTCCTATACACATATATATCCATATAAATGCACAAACATTTGAGGATATGCACTTGATTTCTATTGTGATAATACCAATCAATCAATAGATTTTTTTTAGTACCTGCTATGTGCTAGGCCCTGTACTAGTCTCTAGGAATATAATAAGGAACATGATGACCATGATTTACTTTGTGGACAAATTGGAGTTTATATTCTGGTGAGGGAGGCCGATACAAAAAACAAACAAACAAGTGGAATATTTACAATTAGCACTTAAGCATTATGAAGATAAAGGAGAGAAGCTTAAGATGGAAAATAAGGAGACATACTTTAAATAGAGAGTTCAAGAAGGAAATCTCAGAGAAGATGATATTTAGCGTGAAGCCCAGAGGATAAGAGTAAACTTGGCAGAGAAAACAGTCATTTGAAGCATTTGCAGAAGGAAAGACCTAGTACATTTAAAAAGGTGGGATATTAGAGTGGTTGGCTCATAGTAAGTGCAGGGGCAGTAAGGGTTGAGACTGGGGAGGTAAACAGGACCTCACAAACCTTGATAAGGGCTTTGAATTTTGTTCTAAGAGCTTTGGGGAAGATGCAGAAGCGGTGGACTGATATGAGACAAAATTTACATTTTAATAAGATGACCTATTGTTGCTGTATTGAGCATGGAAGACATGAGATCAATTGATCTTTAAATAGTCCATTTAATGAGATGACAGCGTACTAGTCTAAAGTGAAGGCAGAAGAGATATAGAAAAACAAACTGATTAATATGTGTTTTGGAGATAGATTGGAGAAGACTTGCTGTTGTATGGACGTGGTGCATGAGGGAAAGGAAAAATTAAAGATGACAACTGTATTTCTCAGTAGAACAACTGAGTGATTGGTGGTGCTATTTACTGAGGAGAAGATTGGAGCTTATGATGAGGAAACAGGTTTGAGGAGGAAATCAAGAATTCAATTTTGGATTTATTAAGCTTGGAATGTCTATAAGATATCCTATTAAGTAAGCAATGTGTGTGCATATGGAGGTCAGAAGTACAGTCTCATTTTTATGTCATCACAATTAGAAAGGTATTTAAACTCAGGAAATGATGAGGTATCTGAGTAGATTAGAGAAGGTAAGAAGCTTCCCATTTAGCCTTGAGTTTTATTTAGAGATTAGTTATAGAAGAATCCAGCAAAAGAGAATAGGAACAGCCAGAAAGAAAATGTAAATCGAAATAACGTGATGCTTAAAAACTAAGAGAAGAGATAATTTGGAGACAGTGGCGGTATTTACCTGTAACAAATACTGCTGCAAAATTGCATGTATTGAGAATACATGAGTTCATTGAATTGAGAATCATGGAGGTCATTGATGATGTTGACAAGTGGTCATGCCCTTCCTTCAAAAGTCCTTGGAGGAGAAATCAGATTGCAGAGAATTAAAGTATAAATGGATGGTGGGAAGTGGAGAGCGATGTACATAGATCATTCTTTTGAGAGATTCAGATATTCAGAAGGAGAGCAGAAAATTGGGTCGGGGGGGTAATTGCAGGAAAAAGATGCAATTTCATTAATGGTAGATACCAAACGTGTATTTTTAACAGCATTGATTTCTGATGCATAAAAACGTATAGGTGTAAGAACCAACAATTAACACTTGAGAATTAAGAAGAGAAAGAATCAAGGGCACACATGGGTAAATTGATGGCAATATGTAATACGACTCATACAGAAAAAACCTATAGTAAACATTCTAATATACTTTTCCCTTTTCAACTCAAAGCTATTCTAATCAGACTGTTCAAGGTTTAATAGAATAACTCAACCTATGAAATGATTTAATGTCATTGTAGTTAACCTTTCAGGGAAAGAGAGATCATTATTGAGAAGTAACTCAACTATAATATTTCTTTTAAAAATGTAAATGTGTCTTTAATTTCCTGGTTCCTTCCTTCTGAGTCTGGAATGCCTAGTTGATCTGCCTCAAGAGGCATAGATGTCAGAAAAATCTCTCCCCGTCCTCTGTAAAAACCAGCCCACTGTATCTTGTGGCATTTAGGATCTCAGGCTTTCATGATTTCATACGCTGACTTTAAAATAACTCCGTATTAGACAAAATTTCAATCTCCAAACTCAGTTGAATCAATGTAATTTATTTGTTTAAAACTGAACTTAATACTTCATTGGGATAAAAGGCAAAAGATATACTCAAGTCAATTCAGGATCTCCTTCATTTGCCTTGGGATTGTCTTTAAGGTCAGGAAGGATTATATAGCGCCAAAGTGTGGGGATAGAAGTGGACGTGTACTCTTCTTGTTTGTTATTGATCCGTGTGGTTTTTCCTGAGGCACCTCCATTGCTATCTCGCCTTTGGTCATTAGCCCACACAGAGTACTGCTATAAACACCTTGTCCCTTTTAGGCCCTGGGCTTTTGGTGCAATATCTGAGCTTCTCTTGGATACTGGGAAGCATTCC
Organism: Hyaena hyaena; assembly: GCF_003009895.1. Taxonomy (NCBI): domain Eukaryota; kingdom Metazoa; phylum Chordata; class Mammalia; order Carnivora; family Hyaenidae; genus Hyaena; species Hyaena hyaena. The sequence goes on along the minus strand of NW_024081634.1, from coordinate 100,439 downwards.
ACTAATACCATATAACCCTGATTTGCAGCAAACTCAGTGGGGCTGTCTCACTGCCAAGTGTCTAGACACCTGTATAGGACTTGCTGTACAGGAGTCTTGGACAATAGGAAACAGAAAACAGATTTGTCTCTGTTCTCACATTCCTCAAATCTATCTGGGAATTTCTGCCCACTTCCTCCTAAGACTGACTTGCGTTAAGTAAGGCAGACAAGCCAGGAGGCCCCTTTATCTGACACTCTATATCATGAGCCCTGTATTTCGGATTCCTCTTTTCCGAGTCAGAAAAATATTCATTTAGTTGGAATGCAGGGTAGCCTTGGCCTTTCTCTTCCAAATCTGTGGTTTATGGCCTAATCTAAACATTGTAAGTATTTAAAAACAACTTTATTGAGATATATTTCCGAGACCATGCAACTCCTCCATTTTCAGTGGACAATTCAGTGGTTTTTAGCATATTTATAGAGTTATACAACCACCACCACAATTTATAACCTAAGTGTTTGAAACTTCCAAAAGCCAAGGTTTTGATTCCTTTTTTAATTCTTTGCGTTACCTTTCCTGAGGCATTGGAGAGGTGCCGGAATGAGGGAAAGAATAAGTAGTAATAGAAAATGTGAGTGGGGAAAACTTGATTAATATATGAAAATGCTAATCTGCCACAATATGCATGGATCTTGGAGGTCCACAGTTGGACTTCGTGGTCTTCTTTGGTGTGGTTGGAGCTACCTGTATAACTACCTGTGTAATATGCATGTAGAACAGTGCATACAATGTGGTTTGGCTTGTTTGCGGAAGAACTTCATCTTTCTCTACTTTTGCTCATTCTTCTATATCCAGGGGTTACCACCATGTTAGAAGAGTAGTCTGGCTTCGGGTAAGTTTTGCCTCTGCGATAAGGATTTGTCAGAGTACCACTGATTCAAGGCACAGTAAGATTTCAGGAGCCCATGAGTCATGAACTCACACATGTGTTGAAAGATATGCCTGAAAATGTAATGCAGTGTTTTTCAACGAAGCAGTTTCATGCCATGGCTCAATCATGAAGAGCCCCAGCAGAAAGTCTTGACCCAACGTCTACAATTCATTTATTTTCATCGATTCAGGCAAATCCAAGTGTTGAATATGTCTAGAATATATCTTGATAATATAAACGGAAAAACTGAAATGTCACAAAATCTTGCTTACCTGGTCTCCTATCACAGTGTGGCTAACAAAAAGAAAGGGGGAAAAAACCCCAACTTCTTTTCATGGAAATTTAGTGCTTAAATTTCTCATTTTACTTGAAAAAAAAAACACATGGAGAAAGAAGTGAAAAGAAATCTTGGAAAAATTGCCCATCGATTAGCATTTTCTTGGATCCTAAAGAAACTTTTGGCCACATTCAGTTTTTTGTTTTTGTTTTGCTTTTGTCAGAGGTAGAGGCCAGCATTGCAGGTAAAATATTTTGCTCTTTGTTTTGCCAATATTTATTCCTTATGCCTGTTGTGCCTCTCTGTCATATCTCAGGATGGAAATTCCCTCATGAGCAACATGATTAGAAATGTGATGAGCACTATTAAATATATTTGAATGCAGGCAGCAAAATTGCCATGCAGCCCATCTCAGGAGACCATCCAAAAGTATTATGTGTGCTCACGAACAAATTCTGCCCATACCCAGCCCCTTCATTTGGGTTCCTATTTTGTCCTGCCTTTCATGACTAACTCCTTCAGTGTAAGTTTAGTTTCTTGGTCCCCCAGCTACTTGACTCCTAAACTACTGCCAACCTCAGGAAGCAAGCACACGTGGGAGAGTGCGGGGTGAGAATGAAGAATCAGAGAGAATGGAAAGGGAAACAAAGGGAAAGCTGAGGCTTGAAAATCTTCTTTCCTGTGGTCTGTCTGGAGGCAGGCCTCCAACATACATTACTCCATCACTGGCTCTGACACTGAGGGTTCAGCTTTCACCAACGAAAACAATCGCCAGCGTACCTGTGGTTACTTGAAGATTATGTGTGATATTTGATGATCTAGCAGCTAGGATTCTGTTTTTTATAAGTCCCATGCAATGGAAAAATCCAGATATTAAGTTGAAAACTTCTCAAGAGCAATAATCTAGTAACAAGAGCTAATGTTTACTGACTGCTGGCGGTGCTTTGTGCCAAAAGATAATGACTTGCTAACTGTACTATTAGCTCATTTAATCCTTAGAACAATTATATATACACGAGATGCTCTATTATCATCTCCATTTGATAGCTAAGAAGCTAAGGCTCCCAGAGATGAAATATTTCACCCAAGGTCACACAGTCACTCAGAGACTCTAGCACCTACAATCTCTCACAACTGCCCCCTCGCCACTTCTTCATATCTTGCTGCTTCTAATTCTGAAGAATTAAAAAAAGAGAAAAGGAAAAAAGGAATATTCCCTTTAGTCAAAAGTGTTATAGGATGGGCAGTTATAAACTCCTGGAATGGAAAGTTTTGGTAAGCTCCCAGTTAACTTTCCATTTACCTGACACTTGAGTACTACATGGGAACCCACAAACATGGCAAAACCGTGGGACACCCAGTAGAGCCACTGTCTGCCTTCACCTGCCCATCCTCCCAACACCACAAGGTCCCGTTAGAGCCCGTGGGCAGCCCGGGACATACCTTTCGAAATCAAAGCACTCCTTCTCTGCCTGTATTCAGCCCTCTTGTGAGGTGTTAGCACAACATAGCTTCATTGTTTATTTAAAAATCACTCCTTGCCCCCAACCAGCAAGATCCCAGACTTCAGTAGCTTTTGGGCAGCTGAAAACTGGATATGTATCTTCGAAGATATGATAAAAATGTCGATAACTGTGGTTGGAAGTGTGCACACATGCGCACACAGACTTTGCCTTATGAGAATAATCTCTTATGAGTGTCAAATGGTTGCTGGCCAAGAGAAACAGAAACGAGGAGGTATCCAGGACAGATAAAACTGAGCTGATTACAATGGAAACATTTACATGTATTTACTGAAAAATGCTCAGGCCATTTCAAAGTTGTATTTTTTTTTCCTTTTCATTAAAGTTTCATATCCATATAAAAAAGTGTGTAAATCATGAATGTGCAGCTTGACAAATTTTCACAAAATGAACATACCAATGTTAGCCAGATTAAGAAAGCAAACATTACCAGAGCTCCAGAAAACTCCCTCGTCCCGCTCCCAGTCACTGTCTACCCAAAGTAATCACTCTCTTGACTTATAACCCATAGATTAGTTCTGTTTATTTTTTAACTCTACCTAAATGGAATCCAACAGTATCCACTTTTTTTGGCGTGCCTGCTTTCTTTGGCTCAACAAATACATTATGCCTCTGTATTTGTATGTAGAAATAGTTTATTCATTCTCATTTTATAGCATTTCATTTTGTAAATACATCCCAACTTTCTTGTCTATTCTATTGTTGCTAGACCCTTGGATAGTTTTCAGTTTGAGGCTATTATGAATAGAGCTGCTATGACATTTTTGTACATGTCTTTTGGTAAACATGTGTTTCCACTTCTGCAGGGAAAGCCGTAAATGTTAAAAACAGATTTCTTACCTGTTTTATACTATGTTCTGGGTGATATTTATCCCATGCGCTTCTGACTCTATTATTAAAGCAATACAATTGCATTCTCCTCTTTTTCATCTTGCCTCCTTCTGAACTTTGTTTTCCCTCTTCCTGAACTTTCTTTCTTCCTAAAACAAAACTGACCTCAGACACTGAAAAAATCTAAAATGCATAGCTCCAAGCTCATCATCTGAGGATGTAATAATGAGTGTGTTGTTTTAAATTACTTTTCATCATGGTCCTCACTGCCTTCAAAGGTCAGGCCTTCGTCCCTTGTGTGTTCTGTGGGAGTACATGGTGCATGTGACCCAAAGAAGAGCTGTTTCCAACAAAATTCAAAAAGATTTCTGATCTTCTCACAAAAGTTTTTTCCTAAGGTAAAAGAATCTACATTTGATTCTCTGAATCTAGCTCATTTTAATATGAGCCATTTTTGTATGCATAGGACTGCTGACACCAGCAAGTTTTATAGTACTGATTACTATGGAAACATTTATCTATAAATATAAAATCCTTTAAAGCTTAGCCTTTTATCTTTATAGAAAAAGGCCTGTTTATGTCACTTCTAAGATTCCAGCTTTAATGTAGACATGAGCTATTCTAATGCCAAACAAGATAACCTCAGCGTTGGAGCCGTGTGAGCTTTGAAAAGTGGAATTTGTGCTAAAACTATTATTTTTTGATAAAATATTAATAATGAAAAATATATTTAAAGAAGCTCACTTAAAGCTCTGGTTTGTTAAATTCTTTTATTGAATTGAATATTGTAACTATGTCTCTTATTTTTTTCTCTTCCAACACATCGTTCCCCTTCATTCCTCGTGCATGGCTATGTGGATTTACGTATGTGTGTTTGTTGTAATGATGGCCAACACAGAAGTGATTCATTCATTAACCTTTTTCTTTGACACATTTATGGATTTTTCTTCTTCAAACCTCGTGTAAAATCAGATATGATGAGGTAGTATCTTTGTATTATCACTTTTTTTCTTTTTCCTCTTTTACTAAACAATATCACTTTATATAACTAGAGATTTCTAAGAGGAAAATGCTGGAAAATGAGGGAGTGGCGATTGCCGTATATGATCCTGTGTTTCTTGTCTCTTTGTGGGGATAGGTAAGTGAATGGAGATCTAAGTTGGAGATCCTTGGGTCTGTCTCCTTCGAGGTACATCTTCTCCTGAACAAGGTAATTGGTGTCTTCATGTTTCTTTCCATACAAATTGGAAAATCTGAGAATTATGAGTCTTGCCCATAGAGAACATCTCTCTCTACCTCTACCTGAACATCTAAATTTACCATTATTATTTTTCAAATATCTTTATGCTTCGAATCTGTCTCTAACCCACCAATCTCACATTGTGCCTAATTAATAGCTATCTGGTTAGTTAAAACCTTCTGAGACACTTCCAAATCTCCATTTCTTAATGGAAACCCTTACTCTTAAAAGTTATAATCCAACAAAATATATAATTGTCAAGCTTTCAAGCGATGCTTTATCAGTGCAGTTGCAGAGAACCCTAGAAAAGACAGAAGTAAAGAGGAGAGGGGGAGAGAGATGGGAGAGAAAGTCATATTCTGCAGCCTTGCATGCCCACCAGCTGTCACTGAGGAGTTCAAGTGTTACATGACAGACTCCAGAGGAATGGCTTCTCGTCATGGCTCCAAGGATGGGGATGAGATGCCAAAACAGTGTGGCCATCACAACTGACCCAATTAACTTTTCGATGGCCAAATTCCTACTTATTTATCTTGGCAGTATGTAAGTACAGGGTTAAAAAATTTCTTTGAGACACCATCAGCTAAGCCATTTTAGATGTGGTCAGGACCAGTTTCATTGCTAGATAAATCTTCAGTCTGAAGGAAGGAAGAGCCCATCGACAGAATCTAGGGGAAATTATTATGGCAACATGGAACTGTAAAATCACAGGGAAGAGAGCCAGAGACTTATCTATTCTGACCACCCATGTCTTAGCTGTAATGTTTTAGACACAAAGGAAAAGAACATATTTAATAGATACTAAACAATAAGGGCCACAGAGTCAAATCTCTTTTCATCATTTTCCTTTGATCTGCTACTTTGTAGTTCTCTTGAGCACCAGGAAAAGGGATTCCACTATGGAATATTTGTCTAATGCTGCAGATAACAACACATATGGGCTGTGAGTTGGTATTAAGTGGCACAGAATGGGCTGACTCTGAAAAAGGATTATGACCCCCAAAAATGCTCACTGGCACCCTTCTACCTTCCCCGTGTGTCCTTGGCCTTTCCCTCCACACTCCTCACCCTTCTCCCTTTCCCTGCTCCCCACCAAGATTTGCATTGCCCCAGGCTTAATATATCCCTGAGTTCTTCATCTGTTACATAGAAATAATAGTTTTATGTCCTTTCCACTGTTGAGCAAATTACATGAACTAATGTCCGTGATGTTTTTAGTTAGTCCCACATCCAGCATATATTAAGACCTTATTGAGGTCTTAATACATGCTTTTATTATTTTTTATTATTTTTGCTAGCTGCTTATATGTAACCCATATAAGGGTATGTAGAATGTAAACTAGGACTTGAGGGCAGGAAAGGCAAGTAAGAGAGGAATGAAAACTTGTAAGCAGTGAGCTGCCTATTCAACAATTATTCATGGGGGATCTACTGGGTACCGAGCCCTCTGCTTCAGGGCTAGGAATAGAGGATTTAAAAACATTCATTTTCTTAGCTCCACATAGCAAATGGCATTATGAAGGAAACCAGCCATGAGTGATAACCACAGTAGTATTTGTATAATTACAATTGTAATAAGGGCAATGAAGGAAAAATAAAGGGGGCATGTGTATGCACAACATGGGACTCTTATTTTTGAAAGTGAAGATCAGAGAAGCCTTTCGGACGGGTGCCACTGAAGTTGATTTAGGCAAGGAAGAGGTGGTGGGGTAGAAGACTCTTCCTGGCAGCCGAGATGGATGCTCCTTGGGAAACCGGCCTTGGGTAAAGTGGAAAGGATCATGGAGAGAAGAAATTGGCCCGCGTGAGGACGCAGACTGGCTTCCCTCCTCTACCTGGGGGGGTTGGGGGGGGGTGGATAGCTTCAGTCTTCACGCTAAGGTGACTCTCAGGTTGAATTGCAGAGTACTGGGGCCTTTCTTTTCCTCCTCAGACAGCATACAACTGGTCCCCTTTTCATTCTCTTGCTTCAGAGACACTGGGTGAACTTCCGGGCTTCTGAGGCCGGGCTTTGACCTGAAAACACCTTTCAATCCCAAACCATACAGAACTGCAAGGTTTGCTCAACCTGCTGCGAACCTGACTTTATTGTTATTTTTTAACTGAACTGTGAATGAAATTAAACCATTTCAAAGAAAACCCAGGGAACTTGTTTGAGCCAGACCTAAGCTCATGTGTTTTTTTTTCCCCCAAAAACTAATAAACCAGAACTAAGTCAGAACAATGAAATATTTTACAACCTGAACCTAAACAATGATTTCATTCAGTTTGAGCACCTGTCCTGAAGAAATATCAATTATGGGGCAATTGGAAGATATTTATGTCTGGATTCATTGCCATCAGAATCATGCTACTTGTTGTTTGGGAAGTTTTGGAATTAGCTTTCATTTTTCTAAAGAAATTTCTGGCAAGGAATACGTAATTTTTTGTTGTCAGTCTAGGAATTCTACAGTTCCCTCTGTAATTTTCAAGAAGCTCTAATTCCTGGATAATCCCAAATGTCAAGATTTATGTCAGAGTTAAAAAATAAAAATTTAAGGTTTGATTCCTTCCCGGTGTTCCTTCTTGCTTTCCACAGTCCTTGTGTTTTGATTTCGATCTGGTAAAGAAAAAGGACTTGCAAGTATTTTATTTCTAGTCAAAAGATTCTTTTATGTGAGGAGACATGGAAAAACCAGATATGTGGCAATGTAGTGATGTGGAAAAAAATTTTGACTGAAAACATGAAGTCTGTGTGAGAAAGCCAGGACTGACAGACAGTGACAGCCCTTCTGGGTCTGGGTACCACAGGGAGTAGCATCTTCTCCCTTCGGTGCCAATAAGAGCTAGTTCTACCGAGGCAGTGATTTCCACTTAATGCTTCATTGTTTGTGAGGCATTTCATAACTTGCCTTCAGGTTTTAAACGCTGAGTCCTGGGTGAAAGCGTGCAATTTCCACTTCCCATGAGCCTCAGTTGACTGAGCCATACGCCTTAATGACAACCTCTCAATTACTAATGCTAACAAAGAAATTTCAAGTTGAGTTACTTTGAATTTCTAATGATGTAAACTAGTTTTTGACTTTTGAACTAAGAGGAGTTCTGTGTGGGATTTTGTGGATTAATTTGGATTCAGTCGCAAACAACAAAACCAGTTACACAGACACAGCACTGCCAACCCCCTACCCCCTCTCCCCCCACCCCCAGTCTCTCATTTTGAAAGGAAAAATAATGTTTTTGAGTCCATTAAGTTCGAGAATTTATCCTCACAAGAATGCTCTGACAAGAATTTTATTATCACAATTTTTCAAATATGGAAACTGAACTTGTTGAGGGTGCAGTATTTCTTTCCATATCACAGCTCATTGGGGGAAGGGCCTGCATTTGGCTTGTTTTTCTGATTCTGCATTTTATTCTTCATGAGGCCATATGCACAAATAACACCAGCACAAAGCAAATAGATAGAAAGTCTTTTATCAAAAGTTTGCCACCATCGAGATTGTGTCCTTCATCTGGAGAATATGATGTTCCCATAGCACATTGTGTCATCTTGGTTTGGAGTGCTGATAAGGTTGGACTTAGATTTCCTCTGTCATTATCTTCTGTGCTAGAGAGGACCAGACTGGTAAGAACTTATTCCAGAAAAGTATTCTCCTTAGCCCCTCACTCTAGTTTGAACTCTTAAACTTATGGGAGTGACACAAGGTATGGATACTTAGATGGAGACATCTGTGTCCTGGAGCAGGGAACTCTGATGCTTCTCTCCCTTTGTTCCCAAGCATTTCTGAGCTATGCCACCTGCTTATTGTCAGACCTAATGAGCCATCACTTTCTGGTTCTCTTTGTCTTGATCTCTTCCATGAATACCATGCTTCTTAGGTCTTACTGCAGCTTAGTGACACGGTGAGCTTTAATTAGCCCATCTCTGAAGTCTTCAAACATCTTAGGAGGACCAGAATGCTAAATAAATCTAACATTTTATTTAAAAATTTCTCTGGGGAGCTAGTTAAATGCATGCATAAGTTTTTTTTTTTTTATTTTATTTATTTCTGAGAGAGAGAAAGACATGAGCAGGGGAGGGTCAGAGAGAGAGGGAGACACAGAATCTGAAGCAGCCTCCAGGCTCTGAGCTGGCAGCACAGAGCCCGACACGGGGCTCGAACCCACGAACCGCGAGATCATGACCTAAGCGAAAGTCGGACACTTAACCGACTAAGCCACCCAGGCGCCCCAAATGCATGCACAAGTCTAATACAGTATCTCATGGCACTCTTTGGTCACCTACATTAATGAGCTGAAAATTTTTACAGATGATTAACATCAATTTCACAAACTCCGAACTAAAAGAAATTTATTTTTTTTATTTTTTTTTTTTTTTTAGTCTTTTTTTTTTTTTTTTTTTTTTTTTTTTTTTTTTTTTTTTT